>NC_061107.1:112351803-112366803 GCF_015104395.2 Macrobrachium nipponense
TATATATATATATATATATATATATGATAGAGAGAGAGAGAGAGAGAAGAGGAGAGAGACGAGAGAGAGAGAGAGAGAGAGAGAATATATTCATCTAACAATAAAACATTGGGGAAAAGTGTAATTCCATTGTTAATTTTTAAAACAGTACGCTACTTGAAACGCAAAAGAAAAAAAACAATATTACGAACAATGATGTTTTCATAACTCCTCACAAGGTTACCTTTCTTTTATGCACTTTTTTCAAGTCTTAGTATAGTATTAGAAACATAAGGCTATGTTGATATCGTATATAAATCTCACACGCGTCGATCATCACAGTCGTTGCATCGCCAGATTTCATCAAGAAATCACACATAACTTTCACAAATAACTTTATTCTGTGGATTTATAACTCCAGCCTTCTCCAACACTTGATGCTTTCTCTTATTTCTTTCGGTTTCCTTAATTTTTTTATAGAACGTGGCTCTCATGTTATTCAGGATTAGCTACTCTTAATGAAATGAATTTCGCCGGACTAACAAAAAGAAGAAGTAAGCTGTGTGATTTCTATCATTTAAGATATAATTCCAATCCGTGAACAAGCATTACCTTTGAGGACATATCTGTCTTAGTTTGTTTATGGTGTCCACTTCCTACATTTTATTCACATGAGATCAGCAGTTTTCGTGTTCAATACATCCAATATAAAAGAAAGAGCCACTATGACAGCCTCAAACTTCTTATCTGTTAAACCCAGCAAGACTACCTCGGGCAAGTGTTTGGGCTGCCCACCTTCTTGGCTTTCTCTTATATACAGCGGGAACAACAGACCAATTAAGTAAATGAAGTTATGGGACATTACATCTGATGTTGTCCTAAAAACCTATATGAAGAACAGGAAAATAATGAAGAATATACCACAGTAACCTAACTTGATTAAATCTCAAAAAAAAAAGAAGAAGAAGAAGAAGAAGAAGTAACGGCATAAAGCCAGGATAAAACGGAGAGGAAGCAGTAACTCTGGAAAAGAGGAAGTTACACGAACAGTCTGCTAAACTGGAGAGAGAGAGAGAGAGAGAGAGAGAGAGAGAGAGAGAGAGAGAGAGAGAGGACGGTGGCGTCGCTTCTCTGCTGGCTTGGAGGCAGATGGCAAACGAAGTTACAAGAGGCTACGGGCGAGTCCTCCCGGCAAAATATAACGGATATGGAAAATGATAACAAGTGGAAACGAACAGGGAGATGGAAGCAGGAGGTTGAGAGGAAACAAAAAAAAAAAAAAGTACAACGGAATAGTAATAAGAGAAGCACAGCAAAATGCTGTATGGTTGAGACCAAACAAACGGCTAGACGGGAAACACAGAAATACGAAGTAAAAATAAAACTTCAATGAAAACGTAACCAATACGAAACAACATAATTAGAATAAAGAAAAGATCACAAAAACGAATAAATAGAGAAAGCGGAATATAACAAACAGAAAAGTTATAGACGAAAGAATAAGACTTGAACACAAACATAAAAAAAAAAGCCTTACATATAGAAATGAAAAAGAAAAACACGACGCAATAAACAAACAGAAGGAGCAGTTATGAGAAAGTAAAGATATAAAGCCAAGGGAGAAAAAGCACGACCGCCCAAGAGAAAGTTAAAAAAGAAAATTATATGAAATTCTGAGGCATCTAACCTCACGGTACAAACGCCAGAAAGAATTGAAAAGAAAAATGTCTCGGTACGACGACAAGGACGACTCCTAAGCCGTCAGGTACAAATAGTAATGAAAAAAAATAAAAATAAAAATAAAAAATAAAGTTCAAACATGCATGCCAGTCCTCCGGCAACATAAACAGTTTAAAAAAAAATCTGCAAAGGTAATTTAGTAGAAGGAGCAACACGAAAAGATGAGTGAACATTAATTTTAGAACGCTGGTAGAAAGTTTCACGGGTTTACATAATGATTTTTTTTTTCACGCAAGAAAATCCACTAGCAAATTTTTTATACTTATTAAAAAATGTGACCATCACTTTTTATGTCTATTTCAAGTTTGTACACTAAAATGCAAATTAAAAGCTGCATAAAAGTATAATGGAAACCTAAATTAATAATAATAATAATAATAATAATAATAATAATAATAATAATAAAGATGATATTAATAATAATAATACCAGATTCGAAAAAACTAACAAAAGCATGGCAAATAAATATAATAGGACAATGTTCACAATGTTAAAACTCGCTCTCTACCCATAAATAATACACCAACAGATATATGAAGGACGGCCAATAAACAATGGTTAAGAAGTCTGCTAAACACCAGAAAGTTTCTAAGGACGAAGCGAGCAAGTGATATTTCAACAACTTCACCAGTGGCTTCGCTTATAAGGATGCAATTCGAAGGAAGTTATTTTTCCCTTGCAACAGCGCCGTTGCATCTCCGGCAATCGCACATCAACCACCATCTCTTATTGTCATAAGCGTCACGATCAAGTGGTGAAAAATGGTCGTTAACAGCTGTTACCCACTACGAAGCTTAACTCCTAAAGCATCAAAAGCAAACAGATAGTTAAAATGCTAATTATGTTTTCTTTGCAACGACTGCTTTCAGTCAGGCAAAAAAAAAAAAAAAAAAAAAAGTGAAAACGTATTAGGAGGCGAAGACCCATCAACAAAGCCCCGAGTCGTGATGAAGAGGAATCATGAATATGTAGGAAACGAAGAAACCATGACTAAGTTAGAGGCAAAATACCGAGTGAGAAAAGCCTTAAGGGAGGAGGAGGAGGAGGAGGAGGAGGCGGCGGAGGAGGAGGAGGAGGAGGAGGAAAAGGAGGAGGTCTGGAAGAAAGGGCGAAACCGAAAGCCAAATTTGGACCGGGGAATAAGAACGCTTCCAGCAAGGAAATGGATGATGTGGAAGAACCAAGAATATGAAAGTAAGGAAAATGAAAACCGAGAAAGAAATTGAGCAGCGAAAACCTAAAGTCCTGATAAGCTACTTTCACGTGAAATAAAAGATATTATTCAAGAAAAGGATACAGGAGGAACAAAGAAACAAAGATAAAAAAGAACGTAACGATGACCTCAAATACAATATTATTAAGAAACGGGGGAAAAATTGCTTATCAAATGAAATAAAATGACGAAATCAGACAACTTGAAATGAAGTCTTGAACAAAGGGCACTTGAAAACTGGACTATAAAAAAATTCTTACTAATGAAGAATCGACAGAATCATTGCAGTGCTCAAGTTGTGTGACATATCCACAAACGAATCAGCTAATTTTAGAGGAAATTTCACGAAAATCCATTCCTAACGAGAACCCACATCTGAAAATTCCATCTAAACTTTTCAAAGCTGTTTTGCGGAAATACCACACGTAATGTTCAAGTCTCCTCTATCTAGATTCAGAACCAGCACAAAAATGTGTTTACTCGGTCCCTAGACTGAGGTTGATTGAAAATTCCTAATAATCCATTCGATTACTGCAATAAAATTGTAAGAGGGCCAAAAAATACAATTTCAGTCAAAACCAACCTGCTGGATCGCTGAAACAAATCCAAGTCCAACAGCTTCCCGCTATTCTTATACTGAATGAGAATCGTAACTACTTTAAAGCTGTAGCATGTTGTCAACTCATGAGAAAGATATGTGATGATGAACAGGAACTTGTCTATGCACAACCAATCATAGTAAGTAGGTAAACTGACAAGAGTCAATTATACTACGGCCAATCCCAGAGCATAAGGCACATCAATCATCTTAATGATTTCTGTCGAGATCATCCCTACAATTTACTTACGGACCACATGACCCTGAATTTGAATGAATTCAAACAGCCTTCTTAACCAAAGCAGTCAAATGTTCGGTTTTCCTTGACAAATACTAATAAAGCAGTCAACAATGCCTTCTAGTTTAAAGTAGGATAAGAGGTTTTTATGCAGAGGAAAAAGAATATTTTAGATAAATCTTCATATGTTCAATTGTTCTAGGGAGAAAGCTTTTGCTAGCGAAACTTAATCTAGTAGGTGTCATATTCTTAGCTGGGAATATAACTGTATTTCTAAAGGCAAAAAATACCGGTTTTCTCGACATTTCGTGGACTAACAAGCACTCACCCTCGAATTCATTTCTTTGCTGAATGCTAAGTTGGCAACAAATAGTTTTGATTCATCAATACACTAGAGAACTAATCCTTTCAAATCATAAGAATAAACAGCACATTACACTAGTTTTATTGATATCATTGTAAAATAATTTTGTGATACGGAAACGTAAGGTTTCTTATAAACACACACATACATACACACACACACACACACGTTCCACACACTATATATATGTGTGTGCATGAAATTTCATGAAATAGCATTTCTATAAATCACTGATGCAATGGAATGAAAGACATTGATACTTTTTTTTCACCGAAGTAACTACACTATGAGATAATCGATTTTGTTTATGATGATCACATGAATTTTCCATCAACCGTTGTAGGTAGAATGTTTGCGATTCAAATTCCGCTCTGCAGTGGACAACGGGGGTTTTATGATTTTTCCAGTAAATGTCAGCAGTATCATAGAGCAGATGCTCTATGATACTGCTGACATTTAATAGATATTAAAACAAGTCGCTTTATGAGGCTGAGGAGATAGGGGTCTGAAGAAGGAGGAAGAAATACAAGAAAAACGAAGGCAGGAGGAAAGGCAGATAGAGACAACCCACCTTCCTACCCCCACCACCTCCCATCATCTAAAGAAGAAAAGACTTCTTGTTGAGTAATAGGATGGATGTGTGGGGACTTCAAGTGAGGTTGGGGGGTGGAAGGAATGTCCTCTGTGATCGGATAAAATGAAAAACAATAAAAACACCATAGATTTCACAAATGAAAAGATGGCATTTAAATTGTGCTGGCTGAACAATTTTCTTCATGAACACTTTATCAACGTCACCAGCAAAGTGCTTTGAAGCAGGAAATGGGCCAATTCAAAGCCAGTGTGTGTGTGTGTGTGTGTGTGTAGAGAGAGAGAGAGAGAGAGAGAGAGAGAGAGAGAGAGAGAGAGACTGGTGGCATAGAAAACCATGTAAACATTGGCATTCTGCTGCAGGATATTACGGAAGCCCATCTCCCCCAACCCCCGGGGCCTCCTCTACCCAATCATCCCTTTTCTCTCAAATCCAACCAGTCCTCTTTTCCAACCAAACACCAGAGTCTACCCTTGAGCCCCAGTGACCCCCAAGGCAGATCCCTCCAACCACCACAAACTCTTTTGCCTCGCAAAAGGTTCATGGCGTCCCCCGCTTTCCCACCAAACACATACTGGGTCTTTGTTTGGGTGATTCGTGGGTCCTAGAGACGCCCAAAAACCGCCATTCCCTCCTCCTCCCCGAGGTCCTCCTTACCTACCTACCTACCTACTCTTTCCCTCAATTCTCTCCCGAGGGTGGGTGAAATGTGGGGGGAAGGGCGCTGTTATGGTTGTTTTTTTTCAGTAGTACGCTTGATGGGTATCTTTAGCCCGCATCCTGCTCAAACCCTTTTAGCATTTAGTAAATCTCTTTCTCTGTCTCTCATTTTACACAGCGCTTTACCCAGTCGTGAAACTAAGTACCTACAAGTTAGACGGAAACGTTAAGCAGGCGATATGTTCCCGAGAGCGGCGTCATTACGACAGCTCCACAGATGATTACGGTCATCATTATTATCGTTCTGCCTTGCGGCGATTTTCTGAGTACTGTTTCGGGCGGAACATCTTGTCTCTTTGCACGAACAGACAGACATCTGGCTCCAAGCTACTCGGCTACATTGCCAGTAATATGTGATATCTGTGGGCGTCATTCCACTACACGAATGCGCATGTGTCATTCTCTATTTTGGAGTGAGTATTCTTATGGAGAGAGAAAAAAAACATAAATATGATCATAACAACACTGCGAATCGCGTTATGTTTTCTTTAAAACAACACTAATACCGGATTTTCTCCAGCAGACTTTTTGGCAGCCATTATTCTACTTTCGTCTGAGGAAATGACAAAGAATACAGCTTTCTCCTTTGTTGTCCGATGCATCGGATGAATTTCAGTTAGCAAAACGTCATATTGTTATAAAAAAATATGGTCCATGAAAGATAACCTTAAATGATATTAAAGAATATGTAGTTAAAAATAAGGAAATATTTATATACATACATACACAAATATATATATATATATATATATATAATATATATAGATATATATAGATATATATATACACACACACACACACTATTATGTGTGTGTGTAAAAAAATATATATATATATATATATATATATATATATGTGTGTGTGTGTATATATATATATATATATATATATTATATATATATACACACACACACACACACACACACACTAGTATGTGTGTGTGTGTAATTTGCATGTGAAAGGCACACCACTAGCTTACACACAGTGACTCATAAAAGAGGACGCTGAAAACACGGCATCATCTACACTACGTCCAAGAGGAAGATGAACCCTCCCGGTATAGGAGTGACAACAGTTACGACCTTGAAACAATCTCAAGCAGTTCATAATGACATACAGGGACCCTTAAACAGGTACCCATATAAGTACCATAAAATGGAAGACGCTTCTTTTCGAACTTATACGAAGAGACAGGCCAACAAGAGCCTGAATTCGACAGTAATAAGTCCTGGCAAGTCCAGGTGAACTGACCATATAAAATTATTCCTAAGGTAAAGTAAATCTGATATGAAGGGGTATTTGTAGCTTAATACCTGTGATTACAAAAGGGCATGTGTATTAGTGGCATACATACATAATATATATAACCTGCAAATCAACGGATTTGCTAGTTCAGTGTTTTTGCTAATTTCTCGTAATGCGAAGCGACATGGAATGCTGAACTACTAAAGTTATAGCAGCAACTACGAAAATAATGTAAATAATGTACAACGAATATTCTTGATAAAATTTATTTTTCTATAAAATCCTAATCATTTATAACCTTTTATTCACATGAACTAAAGACGTAAGAACACGATCCTACGTATATGTTTTTCACACACTTTCAAAGGTGTTACGGCCAGATCTGTCGGCGGTTTCAGATGGATTTGCTGACTTCACTCGGTTAGGTCCTTCGACATTAGGGCGCTGGATTAGTGGCAGCAGCGACAAAGCAGTCTCCATATAAACACTAAACATGGCAGGTGAATTTCACGCCGATTGCTTATCTTCGAACAAGGGGAAAGGCCACTCAAAAAGAACCCTCACTGATTCCTAAGGCTTCTTAATCCCATACTGCTCTGTCTTGAAACCCGTTCAGAGATCCATCTAGAGAAACCGACCACACGTCTCGTTATGATGAATTGCCTGCATTTCCTTTTTCTCTCCTCTTATAACCAGCTTTGCATTCGTTCAAGAGTTTTTGATTTTCACTCTTCGTCCACAATGAGCACTTTATTTGTAGTCTTTTCATTAACTGTGGGTTATTATAACACGAAAAGTTGCATTTCCTTCATTCCGTTATTTGCATTTCTAGTACAAAAAAGAATCACATGAATAGCATGGCTATGATTACAGTGTGTGATATATATATATAATATATATATATATATATATATATATATATATATTATATATATATATATATACACACATATACATATAGTTGTGCCTTAATAATTCGAGAGAGGCAACTTAATTGCAACCTCAAAGTACTTACTTGTTTGGTTGAAGCCAAACACACACACACACACACTTATACATTACAAACACTTATATATGTGTAAGTATGTATGTATTATCACTTCACATGATGATAAGCCGTTCCACTGGACGCTGGGAAGAATGCATCTTTTATTCTTCAGACTAAAAAGGCTCTACTTCTACTTTAGAGTGGCATACGTAAATGCCATTGACTTAACGGGTTTTGGTACTTAAATATTTATTTGTAATATTTACATAGTTATTTCCTTGTCTTCCTCTTGTTCTATATGAATATTTGTTCATTCTGAATAACAGTAATTGCAAACTCTCTCAGTTCTTGAGATGTATTTACACTTATACATATAGTGACTTGCATAAAACGTAATGTTTGTACAGACATTTCTTGCCCGTAAATTGTGCGCAAATCGACAGAAGTAATAGTCCTTTTATAAACAGTTCCAGCTTCTGAACGGTACGTAAAGTCCCTAGCTTCCGTAGTTGCCTCCTTCTCAATATTATATGCTCTATTACAATTTGCAGAATGTTGTCTTGTCTGTCCGACTTTAAGGACGAAATTTAACTTTCCTAAGATTAGTCGGCTTTCATATCTAGACCCTCGCTTAGTATATTACCGTATTTTGACTGTTCATGAAACAATATTTGGAATTATACTCCTTGCCAAAATAAGACATTTTGATTATCAATGTTTCAAGTTGCCCACACGCTATTTACTGCATGAAAATCATCACCATTATCATTATTCCTCCAAAAATTCCATGAGAAAACCTCTGCGCCATCTTGCATTACTGCAGCCCGTCCATTCCATTTTCAAGAGCGAAAACTTCACATTTTTGCATCAGTTTCTATTCCCCTCCTATTCTTTGTTGCCCCTTTCTACTCGCTTCCTTCTTTTAAATAAGAAAAGGGCTCTGGCGCGAACAAAGTTCCCTCTCTCCCCTCATCATGTCTTCGCCCCAGGCGCTGCTTGCATTGTTCCTGCCTCTTCCATTATGGCCGCCTAGCCTGCCTTCTCCTTTATGCTCGTTTTTCCCCTCCTGAAGAATGCAATAATGTGTCTGAAGCTGCACTTCCATGCACCCGTCATATGCATACACATAACAAACCCTATTCATACTATAATGGCTCTCTCTCTCTCTCTCTCTCTCTCTCTCTCTCTCTCTCTCTCTGTAACACAAAACACTTACGACACTTAAGCCTCTGATGGAGTTTTGAAGAGAACTTTATTTAACATAAGAAATCTAAATATTATTTTCGCAATAATTAACGAAACTGTAGTTTATAATCACTGCAGGAACCATTTTAAAGTATTTTTAATTATTTATTTCGGTCCTTGCTAAAATCGATTCTTCTTGGTAGCGTAACAAAACACTCTCTCTCTCTCTCTCTCTCTCTCTCTCTCTCTCTCTCTCTCTCTCTCTCATACCAAAACGAGATTCAGGTGTAAATGAAAGGGCCTGATAATGTTGTTGAATAATTGAACCCTAATACAACTAGTGGCCACCAAAACACACGCTTATGCGATAAGAATAATAAAAATGGAAAACGAAGTAATCACCCGTTGGTAATGAACGGCAATTCAATTACGTTTTCCAATTTAGTAACCAGTAATTACATTAATGGGCACTTACTTGAGGGGACCAACACTTCTGATCTGGGCCCATCTAAAATGGCCCGTGAGCCTGAGGAGATATTAAATTACCTTCCCCTAAAACTGCACCTACGAACGCAACCACCCTTTAAAGCAACACAGAAGAGAAGACCCTTCTTTTTGAAACAACACATACGACGCAAAGGGACGCAGAGTAGGTACCTAACGACATAATTGAAAAAAATTATCTAAAACGTTTTGCACAGCAATTGTGTTCAAAACTAAGTTTAGAGAACTTGCACTGAAATATCGAAAAGATCGCATTTTCTGTTACATTTCTATTTGCTTAAATATACAAGTAAACGATGCGAGCCCACCTTACTGAACAAATTTTCCGAAAATGTTCAGAAGTTTCACCCCACTCCAACAGGGATCATAGTGGCAGTCTACATGGGAACAGTAATATCCATAATTTAGAACGTTATTTCATATGGTGAAAAATAAAGAAGACTGTAGCTCCCAAAATCAAGCTCAGTTACTACTAAGCAATAACTGGCCCTTATAATAATGACGTTAAATGATTATGAGAACAGCGAGAAGACAGTTCTATATCATAAGTAAATGTCATATAGGGTGACACAACGACTCGAAAGCACTGTCCGATGAAATACCTACAACATGAGCTAATAGTGGCGACCTTGTGAAGATGAGGAAATCCATGTTGAAAATGAGACCTTTGTCAGCGATTAGACGGAAAATACGAAGACAAAAAGCATAAGGAAATTCTTCACAAAATACCTCTGTATGATAAAATATAAGGGCCGAAGTAGCCAGCTAGCCCGGTAAGGGTATAACAATTAATATTCCATCCACCTCTCGACAGCATGGGCTAATTCAGTCAAACTGGGTCGGTGATCATTGGTGTTGTGACGCCAGTTGTTTGTATCAACTTAGCTTAAGCGTCTCTGCCACCCACGAACGACTCAAGCACTAAAAGTATACAGGAGGAGTTCTTATAAATGCTATATGTATAATAAAAGTAGGCATTAAACGCATATCCTCTAATGTTTAGACAAAAATACAAGAAACATTTCTGTGGTTTCCAAACAAAATGACGACTATACGTTATAGTGAAAAAAGACGGTTGAAAATATTACTGCAAATGAAATCATTGATGCTTAACATTTAGGACTACTGATTACTCACTACCATGAGATTCAGGGCCTCTGTAACACAGTTTTTTCGCAATAACTTTTTATCTATGCATTTCATAAATATAACGCTTATTCAGAATACACATTATATCTACACATAAATTTTGACTGTATTCTGCATTACATAGGTTGAAAAATTTTGGTACTTATAATGTAAAAGTGACTTTTTTTGAAGACGGGCCAACTTACTCAGAGAAAAGGTTTATGTAATTTATGACAGCATTTCTTCCCTCTTTCTTGATGGATGATTGGCTATACGTAATGAAGGCTATACCTCTGGCAACAATGATATACAAATTTAAATACAAGCAAAGCAGTAGACCTTTATGAACTCTGAAACCTCTCCACTGATAATTGTCAAAATGAACAAACCAACAAAATATGTTAATATATACAAAAACGCTTCTATTATTAGTCTAACTCCCAAAATAAGTGTCCTAAGAAATTACAGTCTACTTTATAGGTCACAATCAGATTGACAAGATGTAGGGAACAGTTGGTAATTTTCAAAAACATAGTAGACAAGCTTGATTTAATAACTGCTATATCCAATGTCAAGCAATTTTTATTTATTGGCTATCTACCTATTTACAGAAAAAAAAATAGCCGGTACCGTATTTTGGCTTTAAACCTTCACCAATAATTATCGTCAGAATGATGACTTCATGAGGCTCCACCCACTTTGGCCTCGTTATAATTCAGGATAACACTGAAGGCTATCATGGGCATTGTTGGATTAGAAAATTTAACTTCTGGCTATAAAAACTAATTTCTCGAATTCTCGAGTAGTTGTAAGAAGTGCTAAAAGATCCTCAAGGATCCCAGCAGTTGGCCTAAAGCCCTAAACGTTTAATTCATGTAAATTACTGCTATAATGCTGCGGCACTACTGCTACAGTAGTATTACTACGTTAGCACAGATACCCCACCCACAACTATGTATTGTTCCACCATTCATAAAGTCTTTGGGTTTCAGAGCCGTTGAAACAAGGTGAATGAGTTTCTGTCTGGTGGATGGGCGGAGCAACATTTCGTCTAAAGGTGTTTACATTGCTTACATAATGAATTTTTTTCGACTCTTGGCTCGTAATCATTGGCCATGGCATCGACTAGATAATTTTTACTCTATAAAAATTAAAATGATCGGGTTTAGGTTATTGATAATGCTGACAAAATTTGTGTGTGGTTGTAAAATATACATACGTCAACTTCAGCAACATCCGATGCTTTGATAAGGAGCAAAGTCCAAAAAACCGTGTTACAGAGGCCCTGAATCTCATAGTAGTAGGTATGCGAGTGCGAAACATGCTGTGTGGCCAAATATAAACTATTCATTTATAAGAAATAGTTACATTTAATAAGTCTCTCCCATAAAATTATTGATATTTTAATTAATTCTGTAATGTACATAAGCTCATCTAACTGTAACGTACTTCTGCAAAGCTCTGGTGTATTTACATTATAAAAGACAAAATATAAAGAAACAGTTTCAGGGCAGGAAGCTAAAACATTCTAATACAAATAAGGAGTGAAAATAACAAGGGAGAAATTCCTAAAAAAGGGATGCTGATATGGGCGTCCCATTCCCCCTCTTCCGAGAAGTGATTTGGCTTCTAGGACCCTAAGCGACATCCCCCTTCCAACTTCATTTATATTCTCGCATAAAAAGCATAATATATTTCACAATAACAAGAGGGGGATACGACGCTGACGGCAGATATCTTAAATATGTATTAATCCGACTTCAGGTCGTGTATTAAAGAACGCCGGGAATTCTTTAGAAGCAGCGGAAAATTCAACGTTGGAAAAGAGAGAGAGAGAGAGAGAGAGAGAGAGAGAGAGAGAGAGAGAAGAGAGATAGAGGAGAGAGAGAGAGAGAGAGAGAGAGAGAGAGAGAGAGAGAGAGAGAGAGGGGGGGGGTGGTAGTATAATGTTGGGCATCACTTCAAGTTGCTCAGAAAGACAGAAAATTAACGACTGATTGATAAATAGAAGAAAATCAAGCTAAAGGCTTATCAATACACCAGCAAAGTGAGTTTCATCCTTGCCATCACTTGGCTCACTTTTCAGAACCACTTACAGCATTACTTTCTGAAAGACACACTGAAGACAAAAACCCAAAATACCACGACACTTTGCCGCACTGCTTTGGGGGCATTTATTAGCTGACGGGGAATATAAAACCTTTGTTTTAAATGCATCAGAAGCCTGAGTTTCACTGCTGTTATAACTTCAAAAATACTGATTTCAAAAAAATCAAATACCGAAATTAAAGACTTGTAAAAATTCAGGGCAAACGTTATTTGATTTCGAGCGCTAGCTAATTAAGAAAAGAATTTAGGCATATATATATATATATATATATATATATATATATATATATATATATATATATATATATATATAATATATATAGTGTGTGTGTGTGTGTGTACGTATATATTCAACATTTAACCATATTTCATAAGGGGGAAGACTCCAGAGAAAATATCATCACACACTGGCCGTTACACTTTTCACATTTTATCTGCCAAATCAAAAGAACGCTGGTCTAGAAAGTGCCAATGGTTTGGAATTAGTAGATGGCTGTGAACCCCTTTATAAGGAAAATGTCCCTTACATAGTAAATGAGCCTCTCCTCCTGAAAATGGCAATTATGTTGTTTTACTCCTAAGGGATTCCATGAAAAGTAAATCACAAGATTTTCGCCCATGCATCGTGTGAAAATCATCAATGGCAAGGCATACAACATGACAAATTTACATACATTGTAAAATAGCCTATTAAACTGCATTTTTGTTGAAGAACCATGAATGGTGTAATCATACATGTATATATATATGTGTGTGTGTGTGTACATATCTCTAATGAGTGAAAAAGAAATGAACCAAAACAAACGTAAAGGCTAGGTTAGACATTCGTGGCTTAGTAAACCATATACTATAAAAAGGTCAACAGAACCAGCAAGCGTGAAAATGGCTGTTGAGAGAAAGGGGCCAGGAAATGCCCACATACACCATATAAGAGATGCTATTTTTTACGATCAACAGGATCTCTTTCCCACTTCAGACGCGACCAACAGCCACCACCATGAAGAAGAAAAGTCGAAAGGTCACATGAGGCGTAAATTGGCTTACGCAAAGTTACCTAAAGTAAGAGGCATAAAAATAAATTGTCAAGAACAACGAGCTATCAGATATCAGAAACTACCTGGGGGTAGGAGCAGGAGAAGATCGAGGAGGAACTGTGGGTATTGGAGGGGTAAGTGGGGCATGGGGAGATGCAGTCAGACCTGCTTATCTGAAATATGACGATGCGGGCTCTGTACTCCGCCTCCGTCCGTCGCTAGGAAGGGGGAGGGGGGGGGGGGGGGGGAGGAGGAGGGGAAATAGAAGAATAAACTTGATACTATAATCCTCCCGCTCCACGATAACAAAGGGGATTTCAATTCTTATGACTTTCAGTGTTTATTATTAGATGTGGGAGGCCCTAATCCCTTTTTATTTCTGTCCCATTGGAACAAAGACGCTTGTTTACTACAGCCCAAGCTCCAAGGTTTGTGTCAAACTAGCGGACGTATGACAAATGTCATTCACCTATGAAGAAAGAATGAAAGGAAATGACTTTCTAGCCAATGATAAGTTTTAAAAGGCTCTCTCTCTCTCTCTCTCTCTCTCTCTCTCTCTCTCTCTCTCTCTCTCTCTCTCTCTCTCTCTCTCTCTCTCTCTCTCGGCTCAGAGGTAGCACATTCAGCCAACGTGGACAAGTTCATTACAATTCAGCATGCTTCCGTTAACCTAAGCAGTGAAATAAGTACGTTATTCGACAGTTAAGGGTTGCAGCTGAGGTGCCAAAAAAGAAGAAAAGGAAAAGAGAGAAAATCTATTACCACGATACCCGCTTTCTCTTTCAATTCAATTTACCTGTAGCTCGTTGGGATTTCATAAAACACTATAAGAAATAGTAGTTGTGTGACAAATTTCGTCAACTTCCAGTCACACTGTGTAAGTTTTTAAAACCAGAATATGTTAGCAATGTGTGTCATACTTTTTCATTTCTTCCATAGATAATAGCTGCTTGTTTACATCGTAGAAGTGGATGTTTTGATAAATCAATCTAATGAAATAAACTGCAAATCAATATAACTGTACTATTTTGTTGACTTGGATGAAAAAAAGAACTTATATATCAATTAAAAGTGCTCTTCATTCCCGACAGGGAAAAATATAGAATTCCATTTTCAATAACATTACATTCACATTTGGTAACTGTTTTGTCTTCATTTAAAAACAAAATAGAAACTTTTCATAAAATTAAACATTTATTTTGAAACCGAGTTGGAGGTACGAAAGTTTTTCCAACAGTTTTATTCACAATAAAGTTTCCAGCTGTCAGTGACAATCTGCGGTATATTAAAGATTCCGCGATATTGCTTTGGATGGATCAGTTGTCAACTGCAAACTGGGATAAAAAAAAATAGGGAAAAGGAT
>NC_061107.1:112371803-112396803 GCF_015104395.2 Macrobrachium nipponense
GAGACAAATGACGCGATGAGAAATCCATCACCGCCATCATTATCTCTCTCTCTCTCTCTCTCTCTCTCTCTCTCTCTCTCTCTCTCTCTCTCTCTCTCTCTCTACGCTAAGGGAAGGGTGATCTATAAAATTTTCCTAGTGGAAACAATTACAAGGGCACTGGGAAACAAAATGGAATAAAAAATCTTGCCTGATCTGTGGCTCGAAGCTCGAAAACAGCTAAAAATACTCGTATTTACTGTCATAAAAATCTACTTTAATACATACATAAATATTACAATAAATCATAACTACAAGCAATAAAATACCAAGATAAAAAAAATTCGGCAAACTAGATACAAAATTGAAGAGGCTTACTTTTGCTGACCAAGCTATTACAGCAGGTGCGATTCTGAAGACTAGAACAATGCAAACTCAAAGTAATAGGATGTTTTGGAGGAAACATCTAACGCTAGAGGAACGTAACATTAAATAACAGAGCTTGTCATGCGCAAGACAAGGGCAATTTGATTCTTAAAAAAACATGACATCATGATGAATCCAATGCAGTTTTCTGCATTCGAACTCAAGGAAGTTCAGCGAATCTCAAAAGTCATAATATTTTCACGGAACTCAAACCAGTTAATGGTACCCTTGTAAAATTCTTCATTGGAAAAGTAGCCCACCAAATTGAAAACGAAAAACGAACTAATATCTCTCATCAAAATAAATAGAAAAACTACTGCATAAAAGCACTAGGGTCAAATTAAGTTAGCTTAACCTAACTTGAGAAGTTTACTTTTATTTGAAAGGCTGGGGCAGGGATAAGTTAATTCAACTGTTTACTTCATGGGCAGCATATAGATGCCCTTAGTTATTGCAACGCCAGTTACAAAGGAATAAATCATTCAATGTACATAAAAAGAACCCGGGAGGAAGCGATATAGATACGCTTCTCAAAAGCGGGTATTTTAAAAGAATCAAGGAAAACGAAAATAGGGAAAGCATTCATACGTACTATACAGTGGTGAGGATGAAAGGGAGTGAATGGGAGAAAGGGACAGACCCAGTTTAACACTTACACATAAACAGTAAGCTAATTAATGTTGCCAGGCAAAACATTCGGAAACCAAATGCGTTTATTTACCGAACTGTCATCATTTTAAATCAGACAACACCCCGAAATCGCAAGAGTAAAGAACAAAGACAGAAGTAGCAGTGTGTAAATACAAAATAAACAAATAAACATATAAATGAAAAGTGAACACCTAGCAATTACTCAGGACATCTACCAATCATATTAGATGGGTACAGCTGTAATCATAGATTACATATCGCAAGTGAGAGAGAAGAGAGACCGTGAGCTGACAGCTCATACGGCATAGTATTTAAGTCACCAAATTTTTCTTATTGTGGTTTATCCACATTACCGACGGGTAAGTTTATGTTCACGTTGAAGATCAATGATATTGGTTCAATACTCTTCAGAATCTTAAGTGTTGTGTGCTTCTTATGTTCTTTCGGATATCAAGCATTCATAAAAACAGCAAACTATGAATTTGTTCTTTGCAATCAGCATCTGGAGATTGTAACTTATGCCGACTACCTTACGAACGGAAAATGGTATAAATGACTAAAAAAAATTACACGCGCGCACACCACCCACACATACGTGTCTACGAAATCAAATTTACAAAACTGTGATACCTGGTCAACTGTGCATAAAAGAACTGATAATACTTTAAAAAACGAATACATGCGACTTCAAAAAAGCAGAACTTACAAGTGTTTCCGCCTTTTCTAAAATTTCGTGAACTTTGCTCTTACAAATAAGAGAGCGTGCTAAACCACTGAAGTAAAACGAACAATCCCGTACTTTCAAAAGCCCCTTCCAAATCCCACCATGAACGGAACGGCTAAGGAAAGCGTCGTCTGGCGGCTCATTAGCGTCCCCCTCTCGTGATGAAATTGAAGTATTATGGGACCAGAATACTTTCGAACAGGTGATAAGTTGAAGTGGCGTCTGCGCTGTTGCCAAATCTCATCCTCCCTACACAAAGGACGGAGCCAGTCGATGGGATTTGCCAATTGACAACTGCATCTAGGCGGCCCATTATGCAGCGTAATCGACCACTTAGACCAACTGCACTTCTTTGCACTCGAAGTGCCCTTAACAACAACAACGCCCCTAAAAATGGCCTGAATTATTCAATAAGTGGGTTCATGTAACACCCTCACGACAAAGGAAAGGAAATACCTCTGACGCCCTAATTTACTCAAACTTTGCCAGCAGAAGCGGGGAAGATAGACAATCACAATCCACAATTCACAGCGCAAGAAAATGTCACAACATATTCTGTAAATATGCTCTGCTACAAAATTTACCGAATAAAAGAAGTACAACGCTGAAAGTAATGGGTAACCGAGCTGATACTCCGTTTCGCTAAAAGGTAATAAAAGGCCCTGAAAAGGACACACTAGATGGAGATAGGACCAGTTGGTATCACTGAGGATGGCCGTGGCAAGTCAACCCTTCTTCCTTCCCTCTGAATACTGACATGGGAATGAGAGGGACCAGTGTAGGGGGTATTTTATTTTTAATCATCTTTATTTTGTTGTAGCTGGTTATAATGATTGAGTTTTGTAATTAATATAAAAAAGAACAATAACCGTGCTTCTATATTATAAAAATATACACTTATCCTGAAGGCAGCTAAGACGAGGGATTTTTTTTATGAATTGAAACTTGTGGTTAGCATACTCATCAAGCAAAACTACTATTCACACGTCATTAATATTTGGGTTTGAACATAAAACACACATAAAAAGACATTAGCTATGCAAATGAATGCGATGTACGTAATTTTCCTTATTCTTTTTAAAAATCAACTGCTATATACACTGCACTACCAATCTACAGTACTAATTTAAAATAAAAAACTATCCATATGTATATTTGGAATATATACATGTTGGATCACATATCAAATCTGTATTCAAGAGAAACTCTATAAGGTATAAAACCTTTATTATTATTATTATTATTATTATTATTATTATTATTATTATTATTACTACTAATTAGTGAACATTCTCGTGCAAAGATATAAAAACGTTTCGCTTGATTATATTTAAATTGAATAATAATAACTGATCTTCTCTTTCATTATTTCCCATTCTTTCGAATGAACACCATAATCTCTGGAAGCTCGAATTTCAAGACAATGGCCCCTGTAGGATTGTTCCGTATGAATAAGGTTCATTCTTTTAAATAATAATATAATAATAATAATATACATTACGAGTGATATGCATCAAATTTGAATCCTTGAATAGGTGGCATTTTTTCAAACAAACTATGATCAGCAAACCACTACGACACGTTCACTAAAAACACCTTACTGGCTAATCACTTCGATTTTCTCTCTGAAAGCAGGATTACTGATGACATGTTGAAGCAGATATGACTGTAGTTCTTGCAAAGGTAGATAGCAAGTTTGAATAGTGTAGGAAGAGTTGCAGGAACAAGATTAGAGTAAACAGACAGACGGAAAGACGGATGCTCTCGATGCAAACCTCAGCTTGCAGTTGACTCTAATAACAGGTCCGGCTGAAATCCTTTCAACTGTGGAAGAGAAAATGGAAATGTGAGCACGACTGGCACGCTAACAGAGAGACAGGAGGACGAAGAGACGAACAATCTTCCTTTCACACACATCTGTGAATGATGGTTGACCCTATTACCAAATTTGACCGAACTTCCTTCACCTGTGTAAGATTAGCTGCAATGAAGAAGTATGTATTAAAGCCGCACTAAAACAGACCACTGTCGTCTATAATGGTCTACCTCTTACCAAGTTTTACCCAATTCATGTGAGAGGGAATTGTAATGATGAGGTAAGCAAGGCATACAACATTGATGGATGGACGACAGACAATCTACCCCCTCATGCATCATAGTGTGTTTTGGATTCCCTACACGACTTGAAACTGAAGAAACCTAAACAAAGATTGGTATCCAGCATAACCTACCTTTTCAAATCTCTCAAGTTGGTAATTGCGGCAAAATAAAAAAATAAAGGCCATGAATAATTATTCTAGAGAAAAAAAAATATCTCCTGAATATCGGTTTAACGGAAAAGTCAGTTAAAACTATACGTACAGTATAACGTAAAAAAAAAAAAAAAAAAAAAAAAAAAAAAAAAAGTAGAATTCCAAAACGATTACAAAGTACGGTTTCGTACAGCAGTCAAACTAAGACCATATGGTTTTTTTTTTTTTCATAAAAAAAGACCATGTTTCCTTTCCCCTTTTTTCCGTTTCCCAGGATTTTCCGTTTCTCTTTTCAAGGTAAAAAAAATATATATATCGGTGGGTATCGGGTTCAACACTGGATACCAGCCACGCGATAGGAGACCATATGGAGTTAAAATACTCGAACTAAGTTAGTACTGTAGTCTCTCTCTCTCTCTCTCTCTCTCTCTCTCTCTCTCTCTCTCTCTCTCTCTCTCTCTCTCTCTCCTCTCTCTCTCTCTCCTGTTTGTCTTTTCAACATCATATCACAAATTAGGCCCTAACAGGATGTTAATCCCAAACGCGTTCCGGTCTCTGTCTCGGATGGCAGTTTCTAGAAATGTTACACAAAAGGCAGTTATCATTAACAATAAAAAAACTCCTATGAAAATAAGCTCAAAGCACAGGAAAACATACTTATCTGACATTATAGGAAATACATACATAGAAACTTGGCAAGAATTCAGTCATGTAAGTTTCTTACTGGCATTAAAAATAAGGGATGCTATTTTTCTTCGGGCCAAACATGTCGGTAAGTTACTTACTATTACGAACACATGACGTATAGGAACTGCTATAAGGATGATATCATCAGTATTATTGTTATAATTAGTAAAATAATGACTCTTGGTAACTATGACTATCATACTATCAACATCATAAATCTACTTTTCAAATGTATGTGAAGCTTCGGTACCTAACGTATCCTTCACATTTTTGTGCGACTTATCCCTACCTATTGCTCTTATATTTATTCTTTCCATGCTAATCTTACCAACCAACTGGAATTGTTTACTGCCTTCCGTCTGATAAGTTGTCTATCTCTGCCGATCTGAGGTATCAAAACATGCTATTACGCGTTGTTCAGCACGAAATGCTTCACGATTCCAATGAATCTGTGGAGAAATCCCAAAACGCAAGTCGATATGTTTCATCTGTCCTCCCTACTCTCATTTATTTCCAAGTGTGGAATACCTCTGGTCTTAAGAATTTAACCTGCGTCGTTTTAGGACGAGGATTTCTCGTCACTCAGAGGAGGTCCTTCAACTGTCGCCGTCTTAATATCCATGCTGAGAAACCACGAGTCCCTACTGTTTACAAGTATTAATGCATGCTACGGAGGTTCCTTTTTTCGAAAATGCATTTCAGTGCAATTAACCATCTGGTAATATACATCTACCTAAATGGCTTTCCGTGTATAAATATTAAGATCTACAGTACGTGCAATGAAATGCACAGCATCATCACCTATCCTTCTCTCGGTGGTCTCCCCCCGCCCCCACATCCGGTTTCGGATTCCGTCCAGCTCTTCCTTCCTTCGCTGTTACTTCTTTTTCTCTAAAATAAAAGGAACATCAAGGTGTCCGTCTTGCTGATTACAACAGCGAATCGAAAATAATACCTGTAATGCCCATATATGCCATATATCGGCATTTAAAACCGATCTTTTCTTGGTGCTTTTGTCCTTCAAGAAGCGCCCCAAATATTCCTAATTCCCTCCTTGGAGACCCGGGATAGTGCTTTCGTACCCACAGCATAAACAACAATAAATCAGAGGGAGAGAACGAGAGCTACTAAATATTTACTTCTTACAAAGCATACAATGAACATGGGTGCAAAGACGGGATTCTGCAAAAGAGAGAGGCTACTACACAACCTTGAAAAGCGTGCTCAAATACTTTCATTCGTTTGCTATTAAGAATTACGATGAGTTATAAAAAAAAAAATAATAATCCACACAAGTTATAGCGCACTCTTAAATCTATGATTCATACACCAACAAAATAATTATGAACTATATTTTTCACAAATTTGGGGTTTTCATTCATCATGAAAATTATATTGACAAAAACACTTAACGCTTTTTTTTCATTATGGTAGGACATTAATCAATAAAGACAGCATAAAACTTATCGAAATATTGTTTTGCCTTTTAGTAAATTCAAATTGCGAAATTATGTTAAGGCGTAACCTATATCTAATACAAAATAATGTATACACAGATACACGCACACACACACAACACACATATATATATATATATATATATATATATATATATATATATATATATATATATATATATCTATATATATATAGTATATATATATATATATATATATATATCTATATATATATATATATATATATATATATATATATATATATATATATATATATCAGCAATAAGTCACCAAATAGCACGTGACAAATATGTACGTCCACATGAAAGGTGAAAAATTAAAGAACAGGTACCAAGCGCTTTCGTGTATTGCGTACACTTCTTTGGGGTACAAGGTAAAATAAATAAGAAACATAAAACAAGAAAATTTCACAGAACAAAGATCAAAGCCATTAACAAGCAAATTATCGTTACAAATTGTCACTGCCAAACAAGTAAGAATACTTTAAAAGTGCTTAAGAAATGAAACTGCAGTTAGTAAACTGGCTGTTGCTAAAAGGTGACATTGTATTTCCCTGCAATTTTATAAACAAGGTAACTATCTAATTTAAAAAGACCTGAACTCAGATTCGTAAGTTGACCGTTAAAATGCTTAATAAAGGCAGATTCAATTATGTTTCTTTTTACAATATGGTTACCAAATATTTCCAGTCTATACTATGGTTAAAATCATTCATGTGTACAAATAAAGCACTTGTCGACTGACCTGTTCTAACTGCGTAACGGTGTTTTTTTAGACGGTAATCTAGTTCTTTACCAGTTTGACCAAGGTATTTGTAATTACAGCCAGCACAAGGAATCGTGTAAATACAGCCACTAGTTTGTTTTGGGTAATTACGCAAAATGATATTTTGAAGTGTTCCTGAATGTTTGTATACCACATTTATCTTGAAAGTTTTCAGTAATATCTGAATAAAAGAAATATTTACATTATATGGCAGTGTCAAGATATCTCTCACAAAAAGCTCCCTATTGTTACTTGAATAAAAAATATTTCCAGCTTTCTGCAAAGATTTGTCAATTAAAAACTTTGGGTATTTTAACCTACTTCCTACGTCATAAATTTTACAATTCTCGGAGTCAAGGAATTCCGGACGGACTGCATATCCGTAGTGCCCTTAAAAACATGCTACAAAAAACTGAGAGTTTTACATTAACAGGGTGGTCTGAATAATAGTGGATATAAGAACAGACATTGGTAGGTTTCCTGTAAACATCAAACACAAAGCTTCTACCCCTTCTATGAACCAAAACATCTAAAAACGGTAATCAACAATTATTTTCTTCTTCAACGGTGAATTTACTAGAAGTTACCATATTATTTAACTTGTCTAAAAAGGTACTATATTATTTAACTTGTCTAAATATATATATATGTATATATATATATATATATATATATATATATATATATATATATATGCGTGCGTGTGTTTGTGTGTAATGAGAGGGTGCAAAAGGTATAGTTTTTACTTTGCTTTTAGCGCTGCATTGACGTCAGTTAATCCTTTCTATAAATCAATAAACCATTACCTTGAAAATCTCTAGAACTCTGCGCGGACGCTGTAATTATATCGTTAGCCGCCTGTGTTGCATGACACTAATTTAGATTAGGCGCATGCGACGTGACGAAACTCCCAATAGTCCTTGTTGCCATTAGTGCAGAACAAATACCTCTCTCTAAAACATGCAGGGCATTGCGCCAAAATAACGAAAGTCATCATTCAATTACAAAGACGACTGCGTAACAAGGGAGTCACGATAAATGTGAGAGGCGAGGTGAAACAGGAGCTCGCCAAAGACTTTTTTTTTTTAAATGTTTCGGAAACTATCACACTGATGAATGTAGCTCTAGTTCAAGACTGACACTAATAATACAGCCGGAATTGATGGCTGTCAAATGCAAAGGTGAGAATGTTATAGAAATTGTTATCAAGACACAAACTGGCTCTGCATACTTTACTTAAAAAGTGTCTTTCGAGATAACTACATTTGTCAATAAACTCTTCGCTTAGTCGGGTTGATTTCGACTTTATGAAACTGATATTTGAAATCTGAATATAATAAAAAGGAAATATCTGCCATGGAGATACTTGACATGTGAGGGATAAATAAACTTCTATCTGCCTGGTAACAGTTCATGCAGTAATGAATGGTGATCTCTGAATCATCAGCATCTTGAAGCCCCTCTTGACGCGTTACGTTCGAACCCAAACCCACCAAACACAGAACAGGCTTTTTGCATTTCGAGTTAAGTATTGATAAGAAGCTAATAAATACAGATAAATGTCATCCTACTACCCTGGGTACAGGAAACTCGAAGTAACTGCCAAAGGAGGAATGTAGATCAAAACAATATTACTATATTAGATTAAAATCAACCGTGCATCCGATGTCTAGGCCAGTCCCTTACGACGTTCCTGATTGGCTGTTGATAAGCCAGTCACAGGTCTGGAAACTCTCAGTCTCTCGAGAGAGTCGAGAGATCACATAGGCAGAATGTATGTCCCATCTCTCCTAAGGGATGCGTCTTCCAAAATTATCCCTCAGGAGTGATGGAACATACATCCTGCCTATGTGAACTCTCTCGAGAGAGAGACTGAGAGTTTCCAGCCCTGTGACTGGCTTATCAACAGACAATCAGGAACGTCGTAAGGGAGTGGCCTAAACATCAGATGCACGGTTGATGTGAATCTACTATAGTAATAATACGCAACAGCAGTGACCAACTCACTTATAATTTTTGCTTCATGAAATGAGACGGCAATGTTATGAACGTAATCGGTGAAACTTCATTAATATAGGCTACTGAAAAATGATAAAATACCACCATGAATTCCAGAACCTTTTTGTTTTGAACTAGTTCTTGGCTGGATGACTGGACCTCGATGTGCTCACCATCGTGGTGCAAACCAATGATTCTCAATCTTTCTGCTCGAGGAAGTTCTCTATCCGCAAATTTCTATTTGCTTTGATTGTTTTCTTAAAAGCAATTCTGCACACAGATAGCAACAGAGAATGTCGATGGATTTTACACCCTGAATACAATTAGCATTGCACGACACAATGACAAAAATAATTCAGAACCAAAACCATCAGTAGCATATTAGGGTAAAAAGATCCAGTTCACTCGGATGAAAATTAGCCTCTGTGAAATGTGTGATTGTTCTTTTCTTCAACTGTTCGTGTTCTTTTATCTACTTCGTCGGTTAGTTTTCATTTGCAAACGAACTGGAGAACATGACTCGCAAAAATATGTCTTCGCTACTGGAAGTAATGTACAGATATCAATTTCTGCCGCTTTAGGTTTGTAGAAGTGCACATCCAGGGCAAATAATCTTCGAATCTAGTAAAGCATCTCAACAATTCATTTACGCCACTACAAGCCTAAAATTCCAACCAGGGAGGGAAATCCCGAGGGGTAGAAAAAAAAAAAAGGAGAAAAAAAAAACATTATCTATGTATCTCATTCCGCACGTAAAATAGAAAATATTATGATTTATACTTTGGCTGACAAGAGGGCTGGACATATTAATGATGAATTTATTTTACAAGAATGTCCAAGCATATCCAAATATCGATTGCCTATCGTGCGACTAGTCTGTGGAGTCTACTGGGTCACCACCAGATCTATATTTAGGGACAACCTACAACAATAAACTTATATTCTTGATTCACCCATTTTCTTTAGAAGACTTGCCACTTCAAACATCTAAATCCAGATTACTTGGAATAAAAAGACACTGACTACTCATGTATTTCCTAGATTAATTGCCATGAAACTATCAGGAAAAATTTGTCATTATTCTACATTGTTTTCATATGAAAAAGACAACAGCTGGATTTAAGTATTCGTACTTGAAAAGTTTAAAAGACAAAAAATATCAAGTATCTCAGTAACACAGCATTCATAAATTTACCATACTAAAGAAACTCCCACTTGAGTGGGAGGAGAGGGCTCCCAGATCTCCCATGTGAGGAGGCAAACAAGGGAAAAATGATAATGCTGTAGATTTATGAGTTCGCGCTGCGGTTTCATCTGTCATAATACTAAATCTTACGCGTTCCAAGAGAGAGAGAGAGAGGAGAGAGAGAGACCCACGCAAACAAAAATGGGCGAACACTGCGGTGATGCCGCGTGGCAAGCATACGGTTATCTGGTCTGCTCTCGTAAGCCAGCGTGAAAGATTCAGACACACTCATATCATACATTAGAATTCTTCGACCATAAATCAACTCAAGGAAAAGACCCTGGCGTTAAGATTTTGCAGTCCATTAATATGACAATATTAAAAAAATTAAGTAACATAGAATAAGACTGATTTTAATATTTTTTCCTTGATATTAATTTTTAAAAATCGTTCTACTAACAAAATGAATTAAATCAAGAAAATTATAAAGTTAAGATTTTCATCCCGAGAGAATGCATAACCCCGAGTTGATGATCTAAAGTGGTTTTTACAGAATAAAGACTATTTAATTTTTTCCTACAGACGTCGCATCGTAAATTAGGAAAATAAAACCCAACTTCGATTTGTAAAACTGTCATGTTCACGATGGGTTTAAAGCAGGCCTAATGTCATGTGCATATTTATGCGAATTTGTTTTCTTCACATTAGATTGTAAAAATGGCATGAAGTAGTAAACTATTATATATATAAACGTAACTGGTTCACGATGATTTGTATAATCCATATAAAACAAAGATGTTCACCGTGGTTTATAAAATAAGCCTCTAGGCCTTTTATATATTAATCATTCATTTCAAAATCTCACGTCCGTGAGGTTCTGTAAAGCCTGATGTTTTGAAGTGTACAAAATCAACACTTTCATTAGTGCTTGAAAGAGTGGTCCCATGACTTGCAGAATTAAATATAAAGCTAGCATCATCATGCCCTAAAAATTGAGCTCATTTCCTGTTCGTAGAAATTCGTATTCAGCTATCATACATATGAAGTTTTAAAAAATCCATGCAAGTATCATACTATATTCACAACGGTTACTAAAGCATGCATGAAACCCAGTTTATAAAATTCACAAATCATCATTTTCTTGATGACCTGTAAGGCAAGTTTATCATTAAAAAAGAATACTGTAGAACTATCATGCTCACAATGGTATGTAACAATGATCTCAAAGAATTACAAAGTTAACATGTTCACAATGGATTGTGAATCTGGCATAACGCGTACAAGAAGGTTAATTTAAAACTAGCATGTTCATAAGGGTTTGAGGTGTAAAACTGAGGTTTTGTAAAACTGGTCTAGTGAAAGGTAAAATTTTACGAAAAACTCACTTCATAACTTGTCAACATGTCAGGTGTGAAGTCATATGAAACTAATATACAGCTATAAAAATGGACTGATGAGCGGCTGTAAAGTAAAAAATCTGGTAAAACTATTAACTTTACAATTGTTCATAAAACTCTCGTAAAATTAGCCAAGATGCATTGTTAAATTGGCTTGATTACAAGTAAAAAATGTATAACTGACAATGTTAACATATGTAGAACTTAATTTCTTGTGGCCTTGTAAAACTCAATGTAAAATAAGCATACTGACACTGATATGTAAACTTTGACAAGACATTTAAAAAATACAGATATGAAATTCATATGTCCACGAAGTTTGGTAAAATTGATCTGAGCACATGCAAAGGTCCGCTTAAAACTACTTTGCTCACTCCGACTGATGAAACTGGTGTGACGAAGTGTAAGGATTCATTCAAAATAGGCTTCGTCACCGTACCTTCAACAGTATATTTGCTAAGATTATTGACTGCATTTTGAAACCCTGGTTACTGTGCAAGTTGACTCAGAAACAGAAACCAGGCAGAGACCGAAAACTTTGCTATTCGCAATCTTTCTTTTTAAGTACATGAATTGAACATGCACCTCTTCCTTTTGCTGATTCTCAACACACTTAGTCCTCCAGAATCACACTCTATATCTAGCCTGTATCACACCTTTATCACGCTCACATTTATGCACTGGAACAACTATTACGCTGAACCTTCCGTTCGGATCCTTTCCCTTACTTTAATATATATATATATATATATATATATATATATATATATATATATATATAATATATATATATATATAATGTGTGTGTGTCTATGAGCATGCGCGCACATAAATTCGCTTCCTTTACAGCAGAATAAGAAGAGGTTCGGGTCGAATCATAACAGGCGTAGAAGAAAGTA
This sequence comes from Macrobrachium nipponense, assembly GCF_015104395.2. Taxonomy (NCBI): domain Eukaryota; kingdom Metazoa; phylum Arthropoda; class Malacostraca; order Decapoda; family Palaemonidae; genus Macrobrachium; species Macrobrachium nipponense. The sequence goes on from NC_061107.1 coordinate 112,384,246, forward strand.
TGTCTTAAACTTACCATGATTCTTTGGGAAATATTACCTTTGAGGAAACAACTTAAAATTAAAATATTTTCCGTACGTAATAATATTTAAAACTCAGTTGAGTTTTGTAAAGTTCTGCCTTAAACAACAATATCAAAGGGGAAGGCAGTGCATTTCATAAATCACGACGAATGAACGGTCTAGTGGGTTTTAAACAGCACTACTACTAGACAAAAAATGTCCCCTACGCCCTTCAGCAAAAATTGGCAGCTTGAAATGTATTAAGAAAAATCCCCTATTTCTTTATGAACACCATATGCGAGTGTCGTGTGCCGAGGATTGTCACCCGAACAAAGATATTCTTCATAAAAAGAAAAAAAAGTAAGGGGGGGGGGGGGGGGGGGGGGGTGGTGGAAGGATGGGACTCGACAGAGGGCGAGGTTCTTCTTCCACACAGTGTTTACATTTCTCCCTTAATGCAGTGACAGTGAGTAAATGGGGTTCCTTCTCTTAACCGTTTCCGGTAAATGTAAACAAAGGGGGAGAGGTAAAAGGCATGTGTGTGTTTACGCTCTGGATAAGGGCAAGTGGACCTTCAACTCCATGTGATGCATGCCACTGATAAGCTGACAGTCAAGCGTGACAGCCAGAGGGGAGAGGATGGAGTCGCCGTCGTCCATGGTCGATAAACAACATTAACGAACGCATAAAAAGTAATCGAACGGAGACGGATGTCATAAGCAGTGCTCGAGAGAACATAGAGCAATGACAGTGCAAAAAATTTAGTTTCATATTGGAATAAGAAAACACACAAAAGTTTGGTGAATGTAACCAAAGCTATTTACTTCAGCAATTGGAAGACACGAACAAAAGAACAAAAAGGAAAATAAACAAAAGAAAATCATAAACAATACAAGAGAACCCACACAATACTCACATGAATCCCAACGAAAGAGCCCATATAAAAGACAGGACCAAACACCACACAACAGCATCACACTAATATGACCAAAAAAAAAAATCTTCAAGGAAATCATGTCTCAAGAGAAGAGCAATATTTAGGACTATTTTCATTAGAGTATATAGCTTTTTGAAAATTCTAAAACTCCTATCCGCACAGATTGTAACAACCACAGAAGAAACCCTCATATATCTTTCCTTCATTTTTTAAAGGAATATCTTCAGTTACAAACGCACTTTCAACCCTTTCCACCTACAAATACTAACAATCTTAACAACCTGAAATAGGTACACAAGAAGAAAACCATTAATTGGGTTGAAGATCGTAAAGCAAATTCCAATAAATGCCAAGCAGTGCACATTCAACGTACGAGGCAAAAACCCAACCAGACATAATTCTGCGGCGCATACTTGTTTATATGCAGCGGCCTAATAAGTTTAGGTGAGAGATTCATCGGTCCAATTAGCTTACCTGCAAGAAGAAAGAAAAACGTTATAAAATCTCACATTTTTAAACTTACAAAGTAAATTCCCTCATACACACACATACATATATATATAGTATATATATATATATATGTGTGTGTGTGTGTGTGTGTGTGGTGTGTGTGTAACAGTTATTATATTACATATTACAGTTTTTTAAACTTGGACAATTTTTTTCAAACTTCGAAAGTAGATATACTTTATTAGGTAATACAATATAAATTTAAACCAGGGGTTAATAGAAACACGATTTCTGTGCTTTCATTCAAGTACGCACAGCCATCTTCCTTACTTCACATAAATCTACATCATTGACACACAATATGTCTATCGATACATTGTTCAAGCACTGCAAGTTTCTGAACAAAGGAAAAAATTCTACCACATTAACGACAGTTGATCCATTCATACGGCAAAAGAGATGAGAGCATGTCAACAAAGTAGTTGGAAGGTTACACCGTTGACCTTTCTATATGACATATGCAGCCCCACTTTACGGATTCCAAGGCCTTTGGCGTCTAGACTACTACTTCTCATTCTAAGAACCCTAAGCATTCCTCCTACTTGAATGTTATTCATTTTTTGGGAACCCGATTCCTTCTTATTTGTCACTTAACAGAGTGGCCGAGACAAATCTTTTAGACATACTGATGCCCCTCAGCACATCCGTATATCCAACAGTTCTTTCTCTCTGTCCAGGCGGCTCATAACAAAAATAAACACAGGCAGGATGATATTCCACATTTCATGCAAACACTGTATTCTCAAACTTTTTCTGCATTTAACATTTGCTTATTTCAAAGTCGACCCCTGGGTTACGATGGATACCTATTGAAAATTTTGTATTTTGGAAACAAAAGGAGATAAATATCTGAACTTTTGCTTTTGCCTTATTCAAGGACTTCCTCCTGTCATTCATTGTCAAATTTCTTTTGCTATAGTTAACGAATGAGTTTCCAATTCTTGTTGCTTTACTGTAGACTTAACAGCAAACCACATCCAACAATAATACCTGACCGAATGATTTTTTTTTTTTTTAAGGAGCACTGCTATCTGACATAACGCGAAGCCAAAGCAACAAACTGAAGATGAAGGTCAGTGTCATTTTTCGCCAAAACACATTCCTCTTCTGTATATTGCATACACGTTGCTAGGAGCAACAGTACTTCTAAAAGCTCTAAAGTCACGTATCACAGTATGGTATCCACGTTTATCTCGTTTGCTTGCAGACGCAAACACATTAGTCATTTCTAATGGACTGCTTTATTATGAAAATCCTGGATAAAATAAGAACAGACCTCAATTATACAGTACTATCAAAAAGATCATGACAAAATGAGAAATCATAGGAAGCATAAATCGTAGAAAGCGTTGCAAAATCTGCGTCACGAATTGTGGGATTCCAGTTATTTCACTTACAAAGCCTCCACATTAACTTAAAACATTTTTCATGATGAATTAGAAGTCGCAGGCCTGGGAAAGAAGACCTTTTGACATGAAAATATCCTTGACACAAATAATCTGATTATGGTCAAATGACGATTCCGAGTTCCCTTCAAAAATTAAGACGGCGGAGAAATGTGTCAAATGGCAGAAAAACAAATGTAGGTCAAAAGCTAAAAAACAAGGTTTGAGAAGTGACAAACAAGAAATAAATACATTAAAGGTAGGTTTGAATGAGCGAATTATACACAATAAACAGTGAATTCACAACTCTTTGAGCATAAGAAAAATTTAAGCACTTAGGAATTTATAAAAAAAAATAAAAAAAAACCTGCGCCCGATATGACCATTGAAACCAGTTTTTAGTTTTCTGCAAAAGAAATCTATTGTGCCGGCTTTGTCTGTCCGTCCGCACGTTTTTCTGTCCGCCCTCAGATCTTAAAAAATCCGAAGCTACAAGGCTGCACATTGTTGATCATCCACCCTCCAATCAACAAACGTACCAAACTGCTCCCCTCTACCTTTAGTAGTTTTTAGCTTATTAACGGTTACAGTTAGCCATAATCGTGCTTTTGGCAACTATATAAATAGGCCACCACCGGCCGTGGTAAAAGGTTCATGGGCCGCGGCTCATACAGTATCATACCAAGACCACCAAAAGATAGATCTATTTTCGGTGGCCTGATTATACGCTGTAGAGGCTGTACAGAAAACTCGATCGCCGAAGCTTCGGCGCATTATTGACTTGCTTTTTTTTTTTCTTTTTTTTTACGAACATCCGGTAAGATACACATTTACGAAAAAAAGTTCTAATTGCCTTGAAGGAAAAGTCACAAAGAAATGAACAAAAGCTATTCAGTTTGGATGATAACAAAAAGTTCAAAGCCTTTTATACTGACGAAAAGTTGAAAATGTGTTCGCAAGATGAAACATCAGCGATATATTCTGTTTTCATCACTAACACTTATATAGCTCCGCAAGGAATTAGAAAGTGGCTCCATAAAACTTAGGCAGTATATGTAACACTTTCGAAATGAAGGACAAATAAATTACTTCTTCTCTTCAACAACTTGCGACTGTGTAAACTATTATCTACCACACAATCCAAGAATTAAAGCTAGAAAGAAAGACAGTGAATAATGATACAAAAATAACATGATACTAAGAAAAAAAAACACTGTAACCGTCAAGTGATGATGATCCTTTTTGTACATAGCTTTTGACCATCTTACCAACTCCAGCTTAGGCAGAGTGAATGAAATTTGCTGTTCTAGTGGTTTTTTTTTTAAAGAGAGAGAGAGAGAGAGAGAGAGAGAGAGAGAGAGAGAGAGAGAGAGAGAGAGAGAGAGAGAGAGAGAGAGACTTATTAAATTTTCACTCCAAGAAAACCCCATTTTATTCACGGCTGCTGAGCAGTAATCCTTTGTAATCCTTTCAAAGGCGAAAAGGAATAAAACAAATGCACCACACCAGACATTACTGAGAAGATCAACATTTATTCTCTGGGCCGGGTAGTTAATTTTCCTCTTCGGCCACCTTAGGACTTCTCGCTATTTCCCCTCATCCCATCAACCTTCTATCTACCAAGTTGCGAAACAATCTTCCTTATTTGAGATTAAGCTTACTAGCTTTATTCTATTTATTCTTTTACCAAATCCCGCCCCCCACCTTCCTTTTTCATGTTTTCGAACTACTGACTTAGTAATAAGACCGTTTTGGCCCCACCTGGTGTCCGTACCTGACAAAATTTCTAAATTGAGTGTTGAGGAACTCTGAGACAACATGTTGACCCTCCAGTTCTCTAAAATGACGGTAAACAGAAACTAAAGCCCCATTACCAAACTTAAATGCTAAGAAGAACAAGACGTTATAATACTGAACTTGGACACGACCATTTTTCTTTACAAAATCTACCTTTAAGGTTATTATACTTATACATCGGCTGGCCAAATAATAGGAAAAAAATCATGAGCAAAAATAAAAAAGTGAAAGTTGGAGCATAACGGAAACGGAAAAATGAAATACGCTAGATAAAACAACCAGAATAGCTTTTCCTTTTGCCTATTCTGGGGTGTTACGGTCTTATCACAGTATCCGCCCAGCAATACATCTCTTTCCGTCAGCGGAAACTATAAACTTCCAGTTCCTTTATTACCGAACTCATTAAGTAGAAAAGACGGATGGGACATGAAAAAAAAAAACATTATTAAATGGGTAATCATCATAACGGGATCCAGACACACCCCAGGAGAGGTTTCTTTTAACATCCTTTGTCAGGGACGAGATCCGTCTTTGCTTGGGTACAAAAAGGGACAGAGTGACGCTACACAAGGGATATGGAAGTGATGACTAAAAGAAAGGTGTATACGTGATAAAAAAAAGATGGAAAACAAAATAAGATACAGTTGGGGAGTTATGGATGGGAGACAAACCCACTGACCCCTTTCATTATGTCAACTGTGAAGCTAGGAAGATGAGTCCTTTTTTCATTGCACTTGGCGGATCGCGCAACGCAGCACCAAAAAAAATTATCTACAATCAGTGATGTGCGCTTTGATTTCGCAATTTCTTAAAAATATTGCCACGGTTTCTGAAACCCAAACATTTTCAATTACAACGTGACTGAGAAATAACGTTAAAATTAACTTAGATAAATTTTATTGTCAAAACTACTTTCATGTTCCCTCGCGAATAATTTGGTGAATATTACACAAACGATATTTTAACCAACATAACTGTTGCTTATTAAAGTATAACTTAACATTAGTCATGCTACGAGGTCACACACACGCGCACAGTACAATACTGTTAAAGCACTGAACATTTCGCACTGACAGATTCCCATGAAATTTACTATTTAAGATTAAATAATATAATACACAAGCCCTTAGTCCTTATGATCATCTGATACTAGGTTTTCGTAGAAGTTTTAGAAAGATTAGGATGAGAGAGAGAGAGAGAGAGAGAATTCAAGTAGAATTATCATTGTACACGATGTACACACGATCTTTTTGATTTCTAGTGTTACACCAACTATTATCAGGTACAGAGAACCAATGATTTGGAGGGTTATTTTAAACAATGAGAGAATTAAGCCTCATATCCCAGTAGCTACATACTGGTCTGTTTCAGTTCAAGTGGTCAACTTGCACTCCTTTCGCATCAAAGGAGAACAAATAACGGAATAATATACAAATCTCACTTTCAAAACTGATAAATACGTTGCTGGTAAAAAAACTGAGAAATACGTTGCTGGTAAAAAAACTGAGAAATACGTTGCTGGTAAAGACAAAATTTCCTGAACAATTCACAACGAAGATAGGCCTTAGCTCACTGAAAGTCCCACCAACAAAATCTCTACCTCTGAAAGCTTAAAACCCTGCAGCTGAGATTGCTAGCAACACTTAAGCTGAACAGATTATTTATAAAGGCATTATGATTCACAAAGTCAAGAGTAACATTAAAAGCTGGTAACCAAGGCTAAACTCAACTACTGTGAAGGATCCCTTGGATGTCGAAAGTAGAGCTAAGAGACCATTATAAAATTCTAACCTCACTCTCCTAAGCACGCTAGCTGTCAAGAAACATGTATATACGGTACAAGGCTCCTTGCATCAGCCTAAGAAAGAACTGCAAGGATAATAGTTGTTATGAACTTGCTTCAACAAGCACTTAATCCTCTGCAACAAATACAGAATTCGAAAAGCAAAAATCACTCATTGTACTGGGTTAGCATCTCCGGTACATTAAAAAAAAAGGGGGGGGGGAGGGGGAAGCATATCTAAAATTTCATTTCAATTTCGTGTATCATTTAGGAACTCTTTAATGTCCCCTGAGCAACATACAAATATGGCGAGAAGTGCAAGTCAATGTGAAAAGAAAAAGGAATATTTACCGTACACTGTAGTTTCAACGTTGAACAGCAGTTCTCGCTTATCCTTGTGGTTGAACAGCAGTTTTCGCTTATCCTTGTGGTTGGTTAACACATCCCAATCATTAGTTTATAATTGCAATAAACCTAGAGTAAGAAAAATTTAAACTTGGTCTAACAAAGATAATTCATTTTATTCCTTGAAGCGTCGTTTCCAAACCATGAGTTTAATTTCACCCAGCTAAATCTGTAAACTGCTCCGAGATGAGCATTGAATTCGTATACAGGTAAATGCTTAATCAAACTGTGTCATTCCTTAAAACTATTCAAAACAAAATAAACAAAGAAAACAAATAAAGCAAATTTCATCGGTGAAGTCAACAAATCAGAAAGGAAGAGCCAGTATATTAAGCAAGGGCAAAAGAATCCATCCGGGACCACCACACCATCTGGAGAAAGACTGTGCGTGAAATTAAAAAGTAAGAAATCATAAAACAAGAAAAAGATTGAGTGTGAAGAACGTTAGTTGTCTAATGACTTTTCAAGTAAATTCAGCTCTCTAATTAGTTCGTCCAATCATATATATATATAATATATATATATATATATATATATATATATATATATATATATATATATATATATGTATATGTATATATATAATCATATTATGCAAATACTATTATGGAAGTGAGAAAGAGAGGGAGAGGGATAATGTTTTTAACAAACTATAATTAATATTATGCAAATAGCTGTGCAGAACGCCATCTTAATTTCAACTAAGCAGGCGGTCGAGTTTCTAAACACCCTCAAGGCGTGATTCAGACGATCGAAAAGAACTGTAAAATTAATTCAAGTGCAACCACACTCACTCGTTCGCATAACCAAGATTATGTTGCTGGTACACCCTTCCTTTCACTTTCCACCACCTTATCCTCTCTCTCTCTCTCTCTCTCTCTCTCTCTCTCTTTGACACATACATGTATCACTCGTGATACTCTTTTTACATCCTTATTCTAACTCGAAGCAAAACCTTTTTTAGTCTCATTCATGTCCATATGATATTACAGATTTAAGTATAGTTTGACTTTCATACACAATTTCAACCAGTTTCGTTTTCAGTACTAATTTAGCCAGCCTATTATTTGGTTTGCCCTTTTTAGTCTTTTACTCCATTAAAATTTAAGAAACTGTGCATGACGTCAGAGTTCGTAAATATTTGAAAGATTCAATTCAATTGATCCTACGCCAGCTACTGTTATTTCGTCCTCATTACTATGTCTCTCTCACTCTCTTATACACACACACACACACATACACACACACACACACACAATGTGTATATAAATAGTGTTGATTTCCCACAACAGAGGATACCTTAAAAAAACAAGGTCACTGCCACCAAAATACTTCAAGAGCTAAATCAAGGATAAACCTCGGTTCAAAACCCATTCGTATTTAAACTTATGTCATACATCAATGGTTGGCTGGAACCCCTAAACACACACTGCACCATTCACCTATATCTCTACACAACTTTGCTGTGAATATCACAACCTTTCCTTTCTAATTCCTTTTTCTCAATTCTGTCAAGCATTTTCTATCTATTCCCGCCCCTCCCCTCCCCCTTCATCATAATAAATCCGAATTACTCACTCTTCTAGTTTAAGTATTATTCATCATTTTCTTTTCAAATCACCTACGATCTCAAAAACACCGGATTCTTATAATCACATATGCACTCTTTCTCATCTACTACATATTACAACATTAATTTTCCATATTTTTATTTATATTCTTCAACAAATTTACGGTGGCTGTTGAAAATTTGTTTAATCCTTTAATAATGAACCAATTAAAAAACCAAAGTTTCGATGGTTTAATGATCTATCAATCACTGATTACGCATCTAGTACTACTTCCCTGGTGAAGTCTTATATACAGGGAATTACTTCTGTGATATAGAATCAAAATAGAAAACTTTTAACTCGCATAAAGGCGTCCTATATTTTTTTTTTAATAAAACGTATTCTTTTTTAATAAAACAGGGAAATATAAACCAATCAGTTCGTTCCAATCTTTTATCAATGTATCTGGTAATTTCCTACGCCAGTAATTTTGAAAGGTGGGATGACAAACTAGCAAAGTTACTTCTGGGTTCATTGTGGCAAACAGCTAAGAGGTCATAGCATACGATTAACTCTGTGGCCTCTGCCTACGAGAGAGAGAGAGAGAGAGAGAGAGAGAGAGAGAGAGAGAGAGAGAGAGAGCCACATATTCCCGAACTGTAACCGAGTACCAGACCTATCTTGAAAACGCTGGGCACCATATGTTAAAAACTAACCTTAGAATCTTCTTGAAAATAATATCATTATGTTTCCCACAAGCAAATAACCACATGACCGTTGACTAACTAACCTTACCTAAGGGCATAGCATAAAAAAGCGGGCCTGGTGCAATACTAGTATACACCTCGGGAATTTCCGAGTGGGACACATATCACTCGTGATACTCTTTTTACAGCCTTATTCTAACTCGAAGCCAAATCTATTATAGTCTCATTCATGTCCATATGATATTACAGATTTAACTATAGCCTGACTTTCGCACACAATTTCAACCTGTTTCGTTTTCAGTACGATTAACTTCATATATACACCCAGTGAGACAAACTGGTTGCATCGATGCAGACTCTTACTCAAGTATCTTTAACGGGATATATATATATATATATATATATATATATATATATATATATATATATATATATATATATATATATATATATATATATATATATCGTTTTCTGTGGAATATTCATCTACGTAAATTAACCTCCCACTAGATAAAATATAAAGCAAATGTCCTTGCTTATTCCCTTCCGTTCTCTCTCTCTCTCTCTCTCTCTCTCTCTCTCTCTCTCTCTCTCTCTCTCCAACGGATATTCTTTATAATTATTAATCTAAGGAGATTTAAGTATTTTTTTGTGGCGCACCAAAGTGCAACCACGATTTTCCATATAAACGTTTGGCAAACAAGTGAGCTTGAGAAAAAATATTCCCGACGTTCAACGGCACAAGTCTCGGTAATTTATCTTCATAAAAGAAGCAATGAAAATCAACTTTACGTGTATTTTCTCCCTTGCAATCATTTGAACAAATTTCTTAGCGAAAAAAATTACAAAGGTATATGCAAGTTACTGGAATAAATTAATGAATTATATAAAAATGCTTGTTATGTGGATGAGTCAACAATCAAACAAATTTACATATAAACTTACATCGTTTCCTTGGCCGCATGAGATTTGGCTAGATAAGTTTATACTATTTTTTCATATGACAATAACTAATCCCTTCGACTTAATGCTATATTTCTATTTATCATTTATTTTGATCGACAGAAAACCAAGGGAGACCTTATTATAAATTTTACAAACCATCTGAGCACAGTTTCATATTGCTTACACAGAGACCACTAACCAATTATGTAGCGAAATCTAGCTTTCATATAAAAGCTCAAAACCCTAACGTCAAAACCCCAATGTAAAGAAAATGTTCCTGTATAATTGTTATCAAAGCGTCCCTTGAAAAAGACTTAAAAATTTTAAAAGCAATGGGTGTTGTATCGATGAAGGTATAAAAGACTTCGATAGCCGCACGTGCAGCCACACAAGACAAAGAACAGAAAGCTCAGTCAATCTCTAAGGATCCCTTGACAACACTTGTGTGTTTTCGTCCAGACTGACCTGCCACGTAAGTAAGCACAAACCAAATCACTGGACGATGAAATTGGCAATTACCACCTTTGAAACAGAGAATAATTAGGATCTTACACCTGCGTTAACTCAATATCTGAACTTCACAAAACTCTGCAAATGTTGCAAATATTTTCTTTTCTCCTTTATTTCATAAGGAAATGGATTTTCCATCCATAATAGGTAATTCTGAAACTATAATTTTACCTATAGATATTCTCTCTCTCTCTCTCTCTCTCTCTCTCTCTCTCTCTCTCTCAACATGCAACCAACATACATGAATAGATGAACTTCAATTCTTCTCTACATACATCTTTATCTATATAGTTAATTGTACATCATGATACTTTAAAGCATCTGAAGTGGTATTTATACATTCTGAGAGCCTAGCAAAATGCCTTAAATTAAGTACGAATAGACAGGTCAACTTCAAATATATTTTAAAACTAATAGTAAATGTTAGTTGCCATTATTTATGTCAAAAGTATGCTAAAATGATTATAGAAAAGTCTTTTTTAAAAAGGACTCAAGTAATACCCATAAGAATATTTTTATAAGTCCAGTTAATTTATAACTGCTACACCAGTTCCACCAGCGAATTCAAGAAGCCGGTGGACGTTAGAAAAGTGTAGTTTGAAAAAATTTTTATTTCACTGACGCACGAAGCCTTTACAAGATTTACCTCGACCTTGTGAAGTTGAAGAGCACACCTATTGGATTTTGTCTACACTATCCCTCCCGACACGGGAGACGACGTGATCTTGGAATGCAGGTGGCAGTGAAACTTAAGTGGCCACAACAAAATATAACCTACCTACGTTTCTAGGGTCACCCCTAGGCAAGGAGAGAGGGAAAAGCACTATGGACGAAACACGAAAACCATTTAGGTGGAAGTTAAAAAACAATATACAAATTTCCAGCAATTAATTTTTTAAAAAGAGAGTGGCCTTTTACATTACGGGAGACGTATAACATTTCTTAGTACCTGGGGAAACAATACATATATAATAATTACTAAAATACACAAATAATGTAATTATGTATAATGCGGTTACACACGTTCATATATATATATATATATATATATATATATATATATATATATATATAATGTGTATATATATGATATACAATATATATATATATGTGTGTGTGTGTTTAGTCATATAACACACACACACACACACACACACACACACACACACACACACACACACATATATATATATATATATATATATATATATATATATATATATATATATATATATATATATATAGTAACCTCAACCGCTCTTCACACTGCCTGCTGATTCACTACATTCAATTCCTGATACGCTTTCCATGTCGTGCTATGTAAGGCACGTTACAGGTTATTCTAGGAATTGAGGGCTCGAAGGGGGACAGGCATTAACAACAATCACGCATTATTGTCCTCGAGAATCCATTTAACTATCGCACAATGGGAAGAAACTTTCCCTATAGTAATCTGCATTGAATTAAAAAAAATACATAAATAAATTGGAAAAATCGTTTGACTACTGTAATCTTTCTCGTTGTTTCCTCATTCTTGGATTAATTTTCTGCACTTTTATTATTCTGAATACTTCGCTAGAGTGATTTCTGGATTTATCCAAATTATGAAACAAAACGAAGTAAAATTTTTTTAATAACAAAGAAGGTAAAAAGCTGGTTTTACATATAAATATCTTGCAGTTGGGACTGAAATCAATTGATTTCTTTAATACTCCATAGCTCCACCTGAGTGTTATGGAAATTCTTTAAATTCCTTTATGTCAATTGATTTTACTCCATTACTCTAACTGAGTGTTTTAGAAATTCTTCAAATACCTCTACTTTTTTTGTTTTTCTTGCTTTTTTTTTCTTTTAAAAGCAATTAATTACTTACTATTAATGACATGTTATAATATCACTGCACCGAACTAAAAATTGAGAGAGAGAGAGAGAGAGAGAGAGAGAGAGAGAGAGAGAGAGAGAGAGAGAGGAGGAAGCCTTCGCGTGAATGGGATGTTGCACTCGGTGATTTAAATTCAGAGGATCATAA
>NC_061107.1:112401803-112419303 GCF_015104395.2 Macrobrachium nipponense
TGTTACAGCTGTTACACCGCCGTACAAAATTAGAACAATAATGAAATATAACCTGACAGGTGAAAATTATGTACCGCCAAAGACAAAATCTACAGCAAAATAAAGTTCGTAAAACAATATCTCTAAACTTTTCGTAATCCTCGTAACAAAGCCCTCTGATCATCTCAATCGTCATATTTATAACTGGTAAAAAAAAAGAAAGGAAACAAAATAGGGGATTATGTTTCTTTTGTGTAATGAAATAATAGCAGCGGCATTTCTCAAGAGCACTTTCTAGTACACTTATTATGGTATTAAAGCCACTGTATGATTATGGACGTATTTCCCATGTCTCGTAAAAAAAATAGAAAAAAAGAGAGATAAGGAGGCGGTTATTGTGATTATCTTATCGTTAACGACCCACACAATCAGAATCAAATAAAAATGTAAAAGCCTACTTACGTTATCATCTGGATATTCGAAATTCTCGTATTAAAATGAAAGAGAGAGAGAGAGAGAGAGAGAGAGAGAGAGAGAGAGAGAGAGAGAGAGAGAGAGAGAAATGAGTACTTGAAATGAGAAGAAAATTTACCAAACGTACCGAACTAAAATATAAACAGGAGACGATAATCTTTATAAGCACATACGTTAAACATGACCAAAAAAAAAAAGTTACTAAGCTTATCTCAGACATCCCATTGCCTTTGCAAATATTATAAGAAGAGGATTTTTACAACAAACTCCTCTGTGAAAGTCTGGACCAGGGTCGGGGGTCAAGGTCTTAACAAACTTGAATCCATGCTAAATGAAGATTTTTAAAGATTTTGTCAACTAACTCCTGTGATAAACTTTGGACCGAGTTGTAGCCCGAAACATCACTGGGGGAAATGGTTTGTACAAACTTGACTTGGCTTTCCTGAAGTCATCCTTCACCTGAATGTTCTTATTTCTGGCCCAGTTGCTCTGGAGAAGATATTCAAATAAGCAACTCTTACATTCACTATTTCTTAATTATCTTCCCCTTAGAGAGAGGCACGGTCCTCTTTTGAACTAATCTAAATCCCCTTTAACCAGAGAACCTTAGCGTCAACTTCGGTTAAAATTGATAGGGTTGAAAATGGGAGGCGTTCATGTCAGAAACACATATAAACATGCTGAGCTTGCGTCTACATCACTCGCTTACAGCTGAGGTCGGGTAAGAAGGCAATCAATTCTTAATCAAAATATCAAAACAACAAAGCCTACTGACGAAATAACCAGCAGATTCCTCAGTCCTAGCTTATTTCAACACAATATGGAATAAAAATAATTTCATAAACACTACAGTAATAAAAACTTAGACAATGGATCAGTGAATGGTGAGTTGTAATGACGAATTTGACAATTCTTGTAAAATATCAATTTTTGAACAAAAAAGAACCGAAACTAAACGTTTAAGAATTTTTGTCCCAAGAGCAGCCAGGATTTTCCAAAGGCACTTTTCTCCAATCCCTGTCTTTAATGCCTCGACCAGTGTCTCCGATGTGACTTTAGAGACTTTTCAAAGACGCCCTGAGGGCAACTTTGGTCTTTTTCCCATTGATTCCACTGTTCCAGCTGGAGGCAAAAGAGAAGAGGAAATTACTCCATTATATTTAATCTTCACCTCAAACAAGAACAATTCTATAATACATTTACCCCCTACTGTGATGTATCCAATTTGCAACAATCGTAACTGTTTGCATAAAACCATGAAATATTATTAATAAAATAAAAACAGAATTACCAATGAGACTGAAAACAGCAAAAGCAAATTATCAACTGAAATATTAGTAAAGCTTTTTCTACGTATACCTACACACACACACACACACACACACACACACACACACATATATATATATATAGTATATATATATAGATATATATATATATATATATAGTATGTATATATATATGTATAATATATATTTAAATATATTATATATATATATATATATATATATCTTTTAGCAGTTTCCTTTGAACTGTTTTTTATCTTGAAATACTGACAGTTCAAAATTAACAGAAAGTGCGAAAGAAACTTTGGTAATCACTGACAAGTAACTAATCTGACGTTTCAAAATGTCCAGCCTGTTGACATTGACTATCGGGAAAGTGAACTGACAGTTCACAGTAATGACTAACAATCCTCAAAAACAGCATTAACAATCTAGATTAAATGATTGAGAAAGCCGCTTTACTTTGACAGTTCATAAAAAAAACGGGGTTTCAACTTTTGCCAAATTGCAGGGGCAGAGAAGTCAATAATTAGGTACACTAAAATTTACTATTTGATTAGATATTTTGATCTAATCATCTCCTAGTAGAAACGCTTGAAAGAGTGTCGCTTCAAAAATGCCACAATTCAAAGAACGAACGACCAGGGACCTCACAGAAATGTACACGCATACGAAGGAGGAAGGAAGGATTTCATGATTACGACTTCGTAGGAATCAAAGGGAAAACCGCTTATCAGATCGAAAGTAAGCATCAACAAAGTGAAGATGATGACCGTGGAGAAAGAAGACTGGTAAAAGAAAGAAGCTTGACAACACTTCCCTAAATTAACCTTATCATTCTGGTTAAAGGAACGTCGAAAATTACTGCATAGGAGTTGAATAGCACAGTATAAGTTTTTCCTTGTAGACTACAGCTGACAAAGGCAACCATATCTCGTTGTTGGGAATGACAGTTGTTAACTCTTAAAAACAGCATAGATATTCCAGTCAAACGTGTAATTCTTAATGAGTATAGCCATTATGTTAATGAGAACAATCATTAAGGACCAATTATACTAATCAAATGTATACAAAACGTCTTTAAGTTGACTGAAGAAAAGTAAATGAAATGGGATATTATCTAAACACTCGAGGTCTGTAACAGCTCTAATTGGACAACGTGTACATAGAATCTTCAGCGGGTAGAACAGATGTAAAGAAATAGCATGTCAAGTTACATGAAGACTTAAAGGTAATAATTTTAAGGTTAAAAACCCGCACTACATGATTTTCTACTAAACTTCCGTTCGGCACTTTTCTCAAGTTTATGCCTGAAATTTCCTGCCAATGGGAGTGCACGACAGATCCTTAGCCCCGCATTCATTCTTGACTTTTTTCACTGATGACTCTTTATGAGAAAAAATATATGACTGATGAAAGATATAACAAAATGATCCATTTTGGAAAGCTCAATTTAATCAAATGCCATTAAAAGATTCTAAACAAATGAGTCTTCGGATTATTTCACAACTATTATTTTTCTGACTCCGTGAATAAAACCTTTCGTCGTTTAGACTTCCCTTGTATCATGAGCATACAAAAACTAAAAAAAAAAATCATAATTAAAAACCTGGCACCAGGCGTGTTGTAACATTATACAAACAGGTGGCGTACATCAGTAAACAAAGTGGAAAGTTAAAAATACCTCCAAATAATCCTACGAGTCAGGGCAGTGTTGTCTCTAGTTATCCATGGAGTACAACAACACAAACTTGTTGCAATCACAGCATACATAATCAAACATGTATTAGAAAACCGATTATATTTTTACAAAACTTAAAATCATGTTAGCATTAACCTAATACTGAGTCACAATCAACTGACATGGCAACGAAAGTAACAGACGTAACAGCAGATCAAACACACCGTCAAGGAAATCAGAAATAAGATTAACGAAAGGCATCCCTTATAAGTTACGAATGAGAGGCAGAACAATTAATTTACGTCAATGTTATCTGGACTGACGTCAGCATATTTGATGGTAGACTTTATCTCGTATCGTCCGGTATTTATCCTTATTTAACTCCCAAGATACGCTTTCATATCACGAAAATAAAAAGAAAATATAAATCGAGGTAACCTTTACAGTTCGTATGAAGCATTCACCCAACTATTTTCAAATTCTCTGTATTTTGGAACTTGACCCGAAATCAAATGTCCCATTTTCAATGAAAATATATAAAATCTGTGACGCAAGAGATTCTATTCATATATTTCCTGAGAGAGAAACTTTCCTGGCGGAGGAAATTCAGAATGACATGTACCTAATGGCATTCATTTTCAACTACACTAATCGCCACGGTTTATAGACTTTCCAATACTAATTTAAAAAGAACATCACACACATTTACCGTACAAAAGATTTTAATAGCTAGGATCATTCTTTAGTGCTTTCTTTTTAATAGCTAAATTCTATTTTTTATAAAATCCTTTAAATAAAAATGTATAGCACTGAATTTTCACTATATCTGCACGGAGCTCTAACAAACATTATAACCTGACAAGAACTAAACATAACTAAGCAAGTTTGAGAAATTTATATATATTACACACATATACATTATCATACATACATACATACATACACACACACACACATATATATATATACATATATATATCTATATATAATATATATATATATATATATATATATATATATGACATAATGATTACTTTTCCCCTTGGTAAATATGAATGCAATGTCTGATAATAAATGAGAGAATTGAACTTCAGTTGTCATACAAGACTGAACTTGTCTTCAGCTAAATATGTATAAATAATAACATGAAAAAAATAAAATAAATCAAGAAAGAGAAGTTAGCAGGTTCGAATTTACCTTAAGACCACGAACTCGAATCTGAGAGCCTCTAGAAGGCCAACGCACAGATGTTAACTGGGACGATCCACCAGCCATAAAAAGCAGGATAAATACTCCAGTCAGGAGATCATGCTGAATGCACCAGTTACCCATTAAGGATACAACTGTTTTTGCGTATTGTTATTCCATTTGGTCAACCTACATTGATATCAATATTAATTTAATTTTATGCATAAATTAGACAATTTTATACCGAGGATGATTCAATTCGGCGAAGATTCTTCATGGATATGTGTTTTGTTGATGAATGTTGAGTACTGGTGAAAACTAGTAAAACATAAATGCAAGAAGAATTTAAAGAAACCTTACTGTTTTAAATTAACAAAGGTTCATCACAGAGTATACCATGAAGACAGTACTACATTCAGGGTACATGTATCCTATAATCAGTCCATCATGGTGCTATACATTGGTTTCCTATATGTAGTAGGATGATGTAAGTATGTTGTGGTAATGGTCATAAGATGGTTTAGATCAATGTAAACACGTCTGTATTTATGATCAGGTTTGAAACCCAAATCACTATGCGTAACGATTAAACCATATTGAGAGTATCCTTTCCAATAAGAGAAGCCCAAGTTTCATGTGCTTACTTAACCATGACTTAACAAATCAGGAACAGCTCTTCTTAATATGGACCCAGAATATAATAAAATAGTATACATTCAGTACCATATTATGACTTACCTAGTTACTAAGACTACTAGTTTAAGGTTTTTCTGTCACCCCGCTATTGAAATATTCAGAATTTTCGCGCCCTCCACCGTACCTCACGTATATGATCTTCGCAACTGCTAATGCAAGAATAACTAGGACTGCTATCGTTGGCGCAGAAACTTAGCGGATGGCGACATCTGGGACCTAATGAAGAATGTTGTTTCAATGTACTTATGTGAGATGGGGAATTCGATTTTTTTTTAGAGTGGGTTGAAAGTGTGCGCTTGAGAGAGAGAGAGAGAGAGAGAGAGAGAGAGAGAGAGAGAGAGAGAGAGAGAACAAGCGGGGTCAAATGGACAGAAGCATTTTTGAATACTCAATTGAACGAAGGCCTTTTTGAATACTGAGTTAAACTTTTCATACACACACACGCACACATACACACACACACCAACAACAAAGAAGACACACACACACAGAAGAAGAGAGAGGAGAGAGAGAGTGAAGGAAGAGCTCAAATGGATGAAAGCTTTTTTTAATACTACGTCAACTTTTCACAGAGAGAGAGAGAGAGAGAGAGAGAGAGAGAGAGAGAGAGAGAGAGAGAGCTCAAATGGACGGAAGCCTTTTTGAATAGTAAGTCAAACTTTTCACTGAGAGAGAGAGAGGGAGAGTGACTATGTGAGCTCAAATGGACGAAAGGCTTTTTTAATACTACGTCAAACTTTTCAGAGAGAGAGAGAGAGAGAGAGAGAAAATGGACGGAAGCACTTTTGAATACAAAGTCAAAACTTTTCAAAAATGTTCCAATCAATTTTGCTCTGCTACGAAGGATGAAAAAAATTTCATTTCATGATGAAATCGTTGTTGAAGTCGATTCACAGAAGAAAGAACTTCATGGCACATCCGGTTACAGATAAGGAATATTCATCGTATTTTCTTTTAGCTGCCGCTAGGGAATGAAATATGTCCTGTGAGCCAATCAGAACTCGACGTACAATCAGCCGTTGTGTGCTATCACGAACATCCGACAAATGGGGTTATATACATTCCCTAACATTCAGATAAGTATTTCCTTTCCATGCACACTCCTTTTCCGCAATTCAGTTTTTCTACGACGATTCTACTATTTCATTATTATTATCTAAGTCTATTGTTCAACTACTATCATATATTCATAAAAGTATCATGAAACCTTCTAAAAAATGTCGGTATTCACACAGATACACAAAAATACACACGCATATTATATATATAATATATATATACTTATAAATATGTATGTCTATAATATAATCAAAAGAACTCTTACTGTTCAGTCCTTAAGATCTAACACATTCAAATCATGCTTGAAATACGCCAGTGTTTGGAAATTTCCCATTCACCTGAATTCAGCCACAAATGCTAGTATCCACATTCATCCAATTTACTGATCACGGTAATACAATAACAATAATTTGGAATATATTCTAAGAATGCTGATGAAACCGTCGAAAGGAAAAGCTGGTGAATCCAAAGAAGAGGTTCAAAATAATAATAAAAATAGGAAGGTTAGGTAGAGAAAAAAGAAAAAAAGAGCAAATCCAATCTCTTTTCAAAAAGAAAGAAATAATGGATTCCGATATAAGATAACCTCAGAGCTAAAATAGTGTCCCATAAAGCGAACACTTCTAACCACCAAAAGGCCATTCTAACTTGGAGGGTGACAGTTTTATAGTATAACCGCGAAATGAGAATTTTCATTCCCTTAAAATGTCCCAACATTTCTCCGACAATTTTGTTTTATTTATTTTTTTTATCCCTTCTCCATTTCCCTCTCATTTTTATCCTAACAGATCTGTCGAGAAATCGACTCTCCATTTCTTTTTCTCTCCTTTCTCCTTCTCCTCTGCCTCCCTCCGCCCATTCCTCCTTCCTTTCCTTGCTCCCACAGTGATGGATGGGTAGATACTGACAGACAACGTAATGGATTTGTGAGGTAAAGAATATTTTTTCCCCCTCCTTCTACCTCAGAATCCACAGAGCGTGACTGCCTTTCCCTACACCCTCCACAGAAACTGAGTTTATGCGAGCATCTGAATGGCATCACATAAAATTCCTGCCACTTTTCGATGCTTGATAGTGAAGCCGAAATGGAAAATTATAAAAAGACACGACACCACATTCTTCTCCAGTCTCCTATGAACAGCTGTATCTGTGACACTTAAATGGAAATACGATAAGAAACTGACACACAAAACCTGAGTGTTTTAGGCTTGTTCCTTTCTCTTGAAAATGATTCATATTTGACTTTTCCTAGAAAATGACCAAGAGAGGAATCATGCACGTTCACTGTTACCGTCACTGATTATTTTTACCGATGGGGATTCTTCAATTTAAAAAAATTCACGTATATTCTGTTTTAAACATCAAAATGCCTTCTTGTTTTGACATTGCTGCAGGGCAACAATTTTTCTGAAAATATAGCTTCTTCATGAAAGATTAATATTGTTCTTTTATTAAACTGACCCAAACGCTAGTAATACTAAACAAAGAAAATAAATATATGCCAGTAACAGATGATCACAAGTCCCACTACTGTGCTCCAATAATAAACGTAGCAACCTAAGTACAAACTGGGATGTATCAAATGCTTTTCCTTCGAGTAACTCCAATTTTTCAGCGACATCTTATCAACAAACCCCAATAATATGAATACCAAGTAAGGATTTAAATGATAGAGATTTGCTTGTAATGCATACCTTCGGTAACTAGAGCAGTCGCAAAACTTGCGGATTTGTCCTGACGTTCGACTAATCCCCCCCCACTTTTTTTTTAAACTTCAATTAGCTGTTGTACTACATCACTTCACCGGTTTCAGTTATAAAGTTGAAGGCAGTAAAAGCAACCGAATTATAAAACATATGATTCACACGTAAAATTTTATATTCTTTGTACAACTGAAATACACATGCACACAAATTATACTGTATACATACATACATACATACATACATACATACATACACACACACACACACACACATATATATATTATATATGTGTGTGTGTGTGTGTGTGTGTGTGTGTGTATGTAGCAGTTTATAAGTGTGTGGTTGTGTATTTCAGTTGTACAAAGAATATAACATTTTATGTATGAATCATATGTTTTATAATTCGGTTGCTTTTACTGCGGCAAGCTAACTGAAACCGGTGAAGTGATGTAGTACAACAGCTAATTGAAGTTTAAAAAAAAAAAGGGGGGGGGGGGAGAGAGAGATTAGTCGAACGTCAGGACAAATCCGCAAGTGTTGGGACTGCTCTAGTTACCGAAGGTATGCATTACAAGCAAAATCTCTATCATTTAAATCCTTACTTGGTATTCATATTATTGGGGTTTGTTGATAAGATGTCGCTGAAAAATTGGAGTTACTCGTATGAAAAGCATTTGATACATCCCAGTTTGTACTTAGGTTGCTACATTTATTATTGGAGCATAGTAGTGGGACTTGTGATATATAGTAGTGGGACTTGTGATATATATATATATATATATATATATATATATATATATATATATATATATATATATATATATATACACTAACGACAGGTGCCGAGTCTTTTCAATAAAATCTGTAGTGTCCTTTAAGTGAGAGTTTGATATAGTACCCAAAGACTCGGCACCTGTCGTTAGAAGGAAAGAGGATGGTTAGTTTTGACGTGGAGTCCCTTTTCACCAAAGTACCTGTAGATGAATGCATGCGGTTTTTAGAACGCAAAATTGATAGTCTTAATATTGATCTACCTGTACCAAAAACAAGTGTATTTATTGATCTGATAAATATTTGTATTGAACAGTGTCACTTTGGATGTAATAGTAAATTTTACTCACAGATTTTCGGCTTGCCCATGGGTTCGCCGTTATCACCCGTTTTAGCAAATTTGTTTATGGAATGTTTTGAAACTGAAGTTTTCCCACCATTTTTAACTTTCCAATTGTTTGGTTTCGCTATGTTGACGATATTTTTGCTTTGATTCCAGATTTTATTAATGTTGAAGATTTACTAACTCAACTGAATAACTTACACCAGTGTATCAAATTTAAAGTAGAAAAATGAGAATAATAACAGGTTACCTTTCTTAGACACTTTATTATGTCGTTCAGAAGATAATAGGATTAAATATGCAGTATATAGAAAACCGACCCATGCAGAGTCATATATCCATGCCTTTTCTTTCCATTCAGACGATGTCAAATAGGTGTTATTTCTAATATATTTCTTGAGGGCGGTAATTAAACTTTGTGATGTTGAATTTTTAGATACTGAAATCAATCATATCAAAAATGTTTTCACTGTACTTGGTTACAATACAAAATTTTATTCAAAGGGCGCATTTTAAGGCACGTAGAATATATTATGTAGCAAGGGAGAAAAGGAGCTTCCTAGGTAATAATAATAGTGTTTTAGTCTTACCACAAACCAAAGCAAACCCTAGACTTTTAAACGAATATTTGAAATTTTGCAACATTGTCCCAGTATATAAGAATACAAACACTGTTAAAAAGTACCTAACAAATAATGTTAAAAATGTAGACAAAACACAAGGATGCATTTACGAAATTCCCTGTCAAGAGTGTAATAAAACTTATATAGGTGAAACGATTGATTTTGACAGAAGAAAAAGACAACATCGTGACTCATTAAGGAAAGGTGATGAAAACAACGCCCTGTTTCAACATAGACAAAGTAAAAATCATATGGTTAACCTAGACAAAATGAAAAACATAAAGGTTGTTAATAACACTGAAAAAAGAAAACTTCTAGAATCTATTTTAATCCAAAATGTTGACGCTATGAATATATATAAGAGTAATTTTAAACTGGACCTTTTCTGTAATGCAATTATGACAAAGCATGTAGTTAGTGTAGCTAAGTTGTTAAACAAGATTGGCAAACCACCGTAGGGCAGTTATTCTGATACAACCATTATGCTTGTATGTTATTTCTTTTACCTTGACCGTTGTTTTCAGTTTATGTAACTTTTATTTCTCTTTCTGAAAGAGGGAGAGAATGTACTCTCCGAAAGCTTAAATAAAAACTTTCAATTTTTTCCGAATTTTTGTGGGCTTCCTACAATATATATATATATATATATATATATATATATATATATATATATATATATATAAAAGAGAGAGAGAGAGAGGAGAGAGAGAGAGAGAGAGAGAGAGAGAGAGAGAGAATTCAGACACAACAACCACCACAAAGAGCATGATAACGTCATCTGTATGCACGATGCTGCATGAACTGCCCTGGTAGCACACATAAAAAACAGAGAGCAAGTCCTTACGGTGTTTCTGTACACGCACAGTTCAGGAACAACGAACAAAGGGAGGTTCAGATCTTACTGTTCCAATTGCTATAAATAGAACTTTTCAGGAATTCCGGCTGCAAGTATCATTCTTCTATATTGGCAACCTTTACCTTTAATTTGTACTTTGCTATTACGACCATTTAATAATCTATTATTATTACAGTAGCGATAACAATAAAAACAAACGAATTCACAGGGTTTGGTTGCATGAATTCCCAGTTACACAACAACCGGGTGGTTCAAAACTGCTTTGAGATCTGCCAGCGAGGGTACTTTCCTAGATTTACGCTGCGACGTTAATGGAAAATGAAGTGTTGCCTGAAGATCAAGATGAATGATAATAAATTAGCATTTAAAAGACAAAACCTCTTACTCAAGTATAATTTAAATATTCTCTTCATCGTCACTTCCAGAGTTCATGGTAGTGTTTGATTCCATAGCGAATTCTGTAATTTAAGAATGTTTCATCTCATGGCTAAAACAAACTTATTATCAGAAAATCACAAACTCATGTTGAAATAATATAAGAAAAGCTAATAAAAAAATGATAAGTAACATTAGTGATAATCTATGCACAAACACAATAGTATCCCCAAACATTTACTATATTCCAAGGATGGTGAAAGGACAGCCCTTGTGAGAAAGACATGCGATTTGACGTTCTTCTTCCTTTTACAGGTACTTGAGAACCTAGAAGAGGTATTTTAGGCCTCTAATGATCCTAATTCTGCTGTCTCCTCTAAGACGATTATGCTCACTTTTTGTTCTAGGCTGGAGAAGAGTCCTTCCCTTCCCCTCTTAACATTGCCAAAATATTTCTTCCCCATCACATGCACTGAAAAAATAAGAAATTAATGGACTTCTCTGTTCGGTATCTCCCTGCCTTTATTGTCAAACTTTTAAAAATAATTTCCCTCTATTTAATTTGTTCTTCCATTTTCCATACAACTGGTCTACAGTTTCTACGCGATCAAGGCAAGCCATTTGTCTTCTTTCTCATTCTACTACTGGCCTTGGCCATATAATAGGCTTCTGAGTGAGGTACCAGGCAATGTGCCGCCACCCCCTCTAGTTTTTGCTTTGCAAATTCACCTGTAAAAAGACTGACATAGATGTTTTAGCTTTTTTTTTCTTCACACTGAGAATTGAGGCAACGCAAGACGGGTATATGTGCTCTTCTATCTCGGCACTACCTTTGTCATTTACTGATTTTGTGTCAACTGCAAATGATATTAACACAGTGTCCTTTTGTTCGCCAAAATTCACAACCATAATTATTGTTTCCAATGCGTGTTGCAAAGAGCCGCTGTGAAATGACATCACTCATGTGTTTACTGTTCTTTATCCTTCAAAAAGCTCCACTCATCTTCAGCCTCCCTTCTCAAAGCTGCGATCCAAACAGTCATTAGGATATTCCAATTCTCCAGAAGCCGACGGGAGCCCAACTGGAACTATCATACGTACACATGCTTTCCAGGGGTTGTGCAAGTACATTTCCAGACCAACTCCATCTCCCATTCACCATTTGACTCTTAATATTCTTCTGAAAGATTTGTTCTCAAAATTGACAAAATCTACGAGAAACAGTTTTACTCTCGTCCATACTGCAATACACACTGGATCGACTTTTATATCACTATCGTTACTCCAATCTAAACCTTTTCGTCTAGCTCTGACTATTTCTATATAAAATCTATAAGAGGGGCAAACTGCAAAGGTGAAATTACACTCTCTCGTACTACCCTGTTATTTACTGCAAGTTCATAAGACAAGACCCAAATACATTAATGCTGCATCTACTTCGTTCAAGGGCAATTTCTTTTAGCTATAAATATTTACTAGGAATGATATTATGATACAAAAACCTTCCATAATATTGGTCTGTGGACACTGCTCTGCCAAATACCTTCTTCTAATCAACAAACGTCATCAGGTGGGGATTTTTAAATTTCACACATGCTACGCAATATGTTTATACAAATATATTTGATCTCTGAAACTCCAGCCTTTTCTAAAACCAGCAATCTTGTTATTATTTTCGTTCTCCAGCCTCCTGAGAATAAGCATACTGAATATTAAAATCAGAACTCATCCAATGCCTCTATCTACAGTTACCACATTCAATATACGGCTCTGAGTCGGGTTATCTTTCTTCGGTACCTCGACTATGACTTCTGATCTCCAATCACCAGACTTTACTTTCTCATTCCATATTCCATAAAACAGTCTTGTTGGTATACAAAATGTCATTTCTTGAAGCGATTCCATCATAACCCGGTGTTTCCTAACTCCTAAGATTCTTTATTATCGATTCCACTTCAAAAACTGGATTCATTCATAATAAGCACGTTCATGTCTTCATCAACTTCTATTATATTAATCAAATCATCCCCCGCATACCCCTTATTCTCCAAAATGTTCCGTCCATCGTTGCCCTTCTTCTTATTATTTTTATATTACTGTTGACCTATTAATCTTTTTGGCAGATATTTTCATCTTTTTTTTTTTCCAAACATGGATATTTCATTAGCAACACTAACGCAAATGCCACTTGCAGAATAGAATTCATGGCTTCGTCAACACCACCAGCCTTTTTTCTTCTCGATCTTTGTTCAAATAAACCGTCTAGAACTGAGAAATAGTGCAGTCTACTTAGGGGGTCTTCGTCTCTTCCGATATCTGTCTACATATACTTTTTGCTTTTATCGGTTCTTTATTGTGTCTATGGTCTCATCTGGTACCCAAGATTCCGTCTTGCTACTCCATATGACGGTACTTCTTTCTAAGCTGGATGATATCCATACTTGAAGTTAAACCAGTCCTCAGACATGATTTCCAGTACTAAAATTCTATGTCCACAATCACTTACAAAGTCTTTTTACCTTCATCGGCAAGAAGCTGCCTATAATCAAACTTAGTCAACTTTTGTTGTTGTACCTTGAAATTTTTATCTTTGAGAAAAAAAATTTACGACTGATATTCATTGATATAATGAACATATCAATACAAAATAAAGCAGCGATTATTATTTGAAACAGAATACGTACATCATTAATAATACATTGCATATACATGGAGCTTCAGGAAAAAACTTTCAACTTTTGTTAGTGATGCAAAACGCGTCTCTGAGAACGACGTTGAATCATCAGACACGTCCAACAACATGAACTTTCAAGGGCATCTAACTAAACAGACGAATACATTATGGATCCCTTATGAGGTGATTGCCTTTGCCCCATGTTATTCAAATGAGCTAGCTCTCTACAGATCCTCTAATCGTGCTTTTTGTCTTCATTAGTGAAAGCTGATTTTTTTTATATCACAAGGATGGGCGGTCACACATCAGAATAAATATTTTACTTCTGCAAATAAGGGGAGATATTCCGTGATGTAAGGAATTAATTATCCGTACAGTCATATTCATTCTTGAAATACCACAAGTTTATTGTGAAGCATATGCTGTTTGCTCCTTCTGCATATGCATGACTGACAAATGATGTGTAATCTGGGTCAAAAGCCCTATGGACCTTTCTAGATGTGGGTCACATGCTGTCTTGATCATTCTATTCACTTTTTCAATGTATACTTAAACGGGGTTAAATAGTCGAATAGAAAAGATGCATATTATGATAAGCAAAAGCATTCACGTCGCTGTCAGTTCTTCTTTCCCTTTCCCATCGTTATCCCTGCACTAAGGCGTGGGTTGCCTGATGCGCCTTCTCCACTGCATGGTTCATGTCCTTCAATTCCGTAAAAGAACCTGATACACGCCATGAGCGCCGAAAAGAGGCAAACCTGATGAAAGAATTACGGAATTTTCCTGAAACATATCTCTATCGACCAAGCCATCACAGCCATG
Organism: Macrobrachium nipponense; assembly: GCF_015104395.2. Classification (NCBI taxonomy): domain Eukaryota; kingdom Metazoa; phylum Arthropoda; class Malacostraca; order Decapoda; family Palaemonidae; genus Macrobrachium; species Macrobrachium nipponense. The sequence continues at coordinate 112,416,337 of NC_061107.1, forward strand.
AAAACCTCTGGCTAGATCATGGTTTGCAAAATCTAGTGTAAATCAAATTCAACTAACGGCAAAAATCGCAGACTCAAACCAAGCAATTGGCTCTTTGCCATTCTAATTTGTATTCTACCTTCCAGAACAAAAGCATATCCATAACACAAACTTCCTGGCTCCTTGCTTCCAGTTTCTGCGCTCACGTAACGAATCTTCAACATATTCTCTTCGCATCTGGACGTTCAAGGTAACCCATAACGAAAAGTTCTTTATGCAATATCTTAAGGTTCCTGATAACAGTCAATGAGGGAAAAAAAAGTTGGCAGTGATTTCGGAGTCTTGTCAGCATAAATGTTTAAGGTGAAAGCAAACACTATGTAATATTTGACTAACTTAATTTTACTTATAATCATTAAGATGATAAAGATAATCTTGAAAGACAAAGCACCGAATACTGTCTGCTGACAAAAGAGTGCCGCATAAATTCAAACCCCATAATCTGCGAAATATGTCCAACAAAATGTGCATTAAAAATTTGACCTTAATCAGAGGTCCCACTAATTGTAGCCGACAAGGTAAAATCTTCAAATGATTATCGCTGTCGTAGCCATTCCCCCACAGGAGAAGGGGACTACAGGGAGTCACAGCAGATAAAAGAGAAATAGAAATAGAAAGATGGACAGTCAGCGGATAAGGCCATGCCTTTTTTCAAGGCTGGGAGCAGAATTCGTGTCGTTTCAAAACAATGCCACTTGGTTTACAAGGTAATCTTATTTTCTCTTTTTCCTACTCTCTTTTATCAGTACTCACTGACTCATGCCAACTTACTGGTTCATTTCAGATTTTTTTTTTTTTTTACAATTGTGAAATCATACTAAAATTATATATGACCATAGTGGGTTTTAGTGACTTATGATGTATCTGCTTTCTAGAATCTGAAATTGAGGTTCATTTCTACATAGTATATATACTTATTTATTATCTAGGCTAGCTGTGGTCTGTAGCTGCGATACTATACTAATTAGGTGAACTTAAGTAACTTTTCAAGTTCGATTCTAAAGATTCCTAACTTCCCAAATTATTAGAAAAATTTCTTTTTGAGATTAGAAATTACATATAACACGTGACTGAAGACATAGATACTAACTATATGTATGTATGTATGTATGTATGTATGTGTGTATATATATATATATATATATATATATATATATATATATATGTGTGTGTATATGTATGTGTTTATATATATACATATATATAGACGTGATACATGCATGTCTCTATTTATGGATATATGCATGCCTGTATATTACCGTACACACAAAAGAAATACGGTAAATGAACAATATATAATGAGGGATGCATACATACATACATATACATATATATATATATATATATATATATATATATATATATATATATGTGTGTGTGTGTGTGTGTGTGTGTGTGTGTGTGTGTGTATGTATGTATGTATGTATGCATCCCTCATTATATACTGTAGTACAAACAAACAACACGCCGAATTTACAGCTCAGGAATATATATATATATATACACATATATATATATATATATATATATATATATATAATATATACACACACACATATATATATATATATACTGTCACTCGTGACGGCCATTCCGCCATTTTCCTGTCATACGAGAGAAACAGTAAGGGAATTTGAACGAATGCAAGCTTGGGGGCCCTATCCAGAGTCATATCCGTATAGAGAGAAATCTTATCCACCAAACCTTCGTTCCTCTCTCTCTCTCCTATCCTCCCGGTATCGTGGCGGGCTCCGCCTGAGTCTGATTCCCTTTACCCTGAGTGTGATCTCTCTTCGATAAAGTCTAAGCCTTAACCATTATCTGAATATAGCTGCTGCCATTTGCAATTAATTATCAGACTTCTACGTCCAATAGTATAAATAATCTGTATAAGTCCAATAGTGCAGTGTAATTGAATGGTTAAACGGATAAGGGAATCTGTGCTCCAGAGAAGCTTCAAGCTTCACCGGTTAACCAACAGTTAAACTGACTTTATTTATAGATAATATTATACCCATTGTGCTCCCTTTTCCTATTACAGTTATTCAAGTAATTTTTAAATACATTTATTGCCGGTTCTTAGTGTCTCTATGCCGGCTGGCGAGCTCCAAACTTCCTTCTTTTTATATATATAAATTATGATACGCGTACGCGAGTAATAAACAAGGCAAACGCTCGCCCGTATCATAACAATATATATACTTACATGAGAGAGAGAGATAGAGAGAGAGAGAGAGAGAGAGAGGACGGTCTCGGCAACAATATAACTATCATTTCGAAAATGGTTGAATCCTCTTCACGAATATCTCTACTTGCTGCTCAAGGATCTTTTAGAAATCGTAAAAAGGCCAAAGGACTCAAGGAAGGCGAAATAGCAAAGTCTCCCGCACGTTCACGTCGCTATTCAGCATCCTTACAACATTCCTTTCACGGTAATTAGAAAATTGTAGCCCCGGAACAATGACAAACACAAAGGAAGTCATTCTCACCAAATTTTTTTACCTAGTTATAAGTAGCGCAACCTTCACAGGCATTCTATCTTATGTATCTGCATTAAAATGAAAGATTATATACATCCAGTGCTATACTTCCTCCTCGTTCACATTATTAGGTCATATAAAACAGTGAAATTCTACAGGGAGAGACAGGCAGTGTGTCCTGTATCTGCTTCAAACTGATACAAGGATATCTATGTCAAGTATTCAGCAACCTATTAGTTTAACTTGGAGAGAGAGAGAGAGAGAGAGAGAGAGAGAGAGAGAGAGAGAGAGAGAGAGAGAGAGAGAGATGCTGCTTAATAATCTCAGATGCACGTAACTGCATTTTATTCATGCAGTTTCAGCAACGTCAATTGCTATCTCGTGAGCCGAAAGGACTTTGTCTTCCTCACTCTCTTTCTCCCTGCTGTGTGAAGCGAGTCATCCCAGT
>NC_061107.1:112424303-112479303 GCF_015104395.2 Macrobrachium nipponense
ACAACGACGGCAGAGTAACAACAATTCATCTCTTATTTTTAGTGAACGGATGTTCAAGAAAAAACCGGTCGTAAACAGCAATAAATATGATGCTAGTAAAATTACATAAAGGCAAGATAATTAAAAAGAGAGCATAACATCGGCAATTTCAGATATATACGAGTTACAAAATAAGTAATCCAAGGGGAATAAAGTGTACCATGTGTGAACTTTGGAAACTGAAACTCAGGTTCTGTAGAAAGATGCTTTGGTGAAAATATGACACATACTACCCACTATGTATAACTGAAACACGAAAGGTGAAACAGTTACCAACCCGTGTACGGTAACCTTGAAGGACCTAATTCCCGCAAACAGAGGATTAGGTGTTCCCATCATCGATACCGAGCAGAGCTTCAAGGGGATATTCAGCGACAACTAATGCCACCAAGGTTCCTAACTATAAATACTTTTCAACAAATAAAAACTCTATTTACAAAATTAAAAATCTTTGGATTAAAAGTCTTCTAATTCGACATTCAGCGTCTTCGCTAAGCTGCTCTTTTGTGGATTTCTTGTGCAATCGCCGCTCGAAAGAGTTGGTTTTGAATAAACGCACGAAAATCCCGACCCATGAATCTCGCTTTCAAAGCGAAGCGCTAGAGAAGAGCGATGTGTTTTCGCATCTGTCCGCCGACTTAAGGTAATGACTCACGCAGAGTTCGTGAGTCACAAGGGACCGTAGGTTCTCGTTTTACCCTCCGGGAGCTTTGGTTAAGATAAGGAGGGACATTTGCTATTTCGAGCTGTGGGACTCTTCTTATTCAATCCTGTTGGTTTTGCCTAATGTACATACGCACGCGTGTTTGTCCAGCAGGCCACATTCGGAGGAAGAAATTTTTTTTATGCTTCGTAATATTGTTTTTATAAATATATTCTCGATGGTTTTCTCAGTATATATATATATATATATATATATATATATATATATATATATATATATATATATATATATATATATATATATATATATATATAGCAATTGAATCTTAGGCATCGTAGTGACAAGCGTATCCCATACTGAAGAATCTGAGGAGTTGAGAGGGCATGTGGATCTCAAAATTATATACGTATTTGGTGAAAAGTAACCATTAGATTCCATATATATAGTATACACACATATACATACATAAATTTTGTTGCTAAAAAATTCCAAGATGTACGTGAATTTAGTATAGCGAATGCCACAGGAAAATAAGAATGAAAAGTTTATACATAAATACATATATTTGCATACATATAAGTACATATATAATATATAGATATATATAACATATATAATATATCTATATATATATATATGTATACACAGTATTTATATACATATGTATATATAAAGCATTTTATTCAATTAATTATATATACCATCAATGTGAGTAGGCAATGTTATGAATATTTTAGGATAGGATCCTTTCAAATAACTCACGTATTCTGACTCTTATTCATGAAGAAATACCAAAAAATATGTATTGTGTGAATCCCTTTATTTTTCAAATTGTACTTAACGAATGGCTTCTTGTATTTCATTGACGAGTTAGTTTTTCTACAGTCTTACAGTAATTGGTCTCTGATGGCATATATAAAAACGTTGAAAATATATAGCATAAGACTAAAAAACGCAAGCAGAGAATGTCTAAATCACGCGTATCTATCGAATCTCTCTGGCCATGTTCCTCACCTCCAAAGAAATGCCGGAGATGATGTCGAAGCAAACGACACCCCCTGCCATCAGAGCAAGAAGCGAGAACGAGACACGTTGACATTACATACGATACTGCCCTGGGGGTGGGAAGTCCACGAAATCCAGGGTCTGCAGAGGGTCAATGTGGCAGTCTGTCTGCGCCTTGGCCCAGTATACAATTACAAAACAGAGGCACTCAAGAGGAGGGTCAATACTACATGGTGTGAGGAATTTCTCGGGAGTTGAAGTAGGTCGCTTTCCTCTTAAATGGCTTAGAATCAGGGTAGTGTGACGCAGGAATGCTTTCGCATAAGGTCATTGAATGTCGTGTACTTTACTCTAACCCTACAATAAAAATTAACACTCGTCTATCTTTGGTTCCTAGAGAATACGCCCAATATTACCCAATATTGTAGGCCAACTTTAGTACAGAATCCAATTTTAAATATATTGTAATACAAAAGTTTTATTTACTTTTTAACATGCTTCTACTTACTTCTCTTCAACAGCCCAACAATCAAAATAAGCGACCTTTTAGATGACATAGTTTTCGCTCATCGTGGACCCATCCGCAGCTCTAATGCATAATCAATTAACCTTTAAAATTTGTTGTATGAACACCAATTATTAAACTTTGGTAGGTTTCATGCCCACGCATACTTGTATCAGGAAAAGAAAAACACGAAAATTTTGGTAGTCACTAAAATAAAATCACTTAACCTCTGTTCTACATTAGAAATTTCGATTATTTTAACTTGCTTAAGTCCAGGGAATTTTGGCAAGCTTCTCCATAAGACTCAAAAAAAAAAAAAAATACTGAGAATTCTACAACAAAGCAAAGAGTAATCTTATATATATAAAAAAAACATGAATAAATAATCCTAAAAGAATATGTTACACAAGACAACGTCGTATCAACAGTTAAACACGTTCTCTCTTGAACTGACGCCGCAGACGCATAAGCAGCCTCTCTCTCTCTCTCTCTCTCTCTCTCTCTCTCTCTCTCTCGCTTTCTAGTTTTACCAAGAGCATCACTAATCCGGAAGACTAAAAGCTTAGGTAGAGTGTAAGTTACGGAGGCTGCTCTCCAGATGTTTCTTTTTCTCCCAACGAGAGAGAGAGAGAGAGAGAGAGAGAGAGAGAGAGAGAGAGAGAGAGAGAGAGAGAGACTTCTATCAAGAAATAAAACAGTTAGAAAGCATGGATACAATCTTTTCACCATATTCTCTTATCCCCTCCCACGCCCTTTTATTTGACTAATAAATGCCTGTACCCAATTTCCATCTAAGTGGACTGGTGGGCATTAAGAGGGGGCTCAATCACAAACCTGGTGAATTACTGCTTAGGCTATGCACCAACAAATAAACTCCAAGTAGAAATAAAATCTGAATTTTATACAGAATTGTATAACGTTCCAAATACAACGCCAAAAGACAAAAAAAAAAAACTGTTGCAGGTGAGATATAAGCAAAGGCTAGTAAAAACTGTAAAGGCATTGAGGATATAAATTGGTAGAGAATGCCGTGGATAGAGTGCTATAAAAAAATATGGTGTATTTCATTAATTTTTGTGCAGCAAATATTTTTGTAATTGGAGATATTCTTTCCAAAACAACGTCATCCATTAACACACTTGAACATTTCCAGATGGCCAGTCATACATACCAAACAGATTACCTAGCCATTCATCGAGATAAAAAAGAAAACTCAGGATTGTTAGGGGCTATACAAAAGTGAATGTCATCACACTAAAACTGAAATTAGAATCACCAAACAAAAATATTGACAGTTTATCTAGATATAATTAAGTACAGTAGATAGACATTGTGAGGCTTTTCCAAGTGAATGTCAAAATAAATTTGCAATTTTAGACCCCATATTTGGAGAGGTCCTGACAATTAGTGAAGACTCGATTAATATCAGGATTGTATATCAATGAGCTAGAAATATGTTTACAAAACAGAAACGTTTGGTACTGGAAAAGACTTTAGATACAAAAATAAGAGATAAACAAAAGGTAGAAGTAGGCACTTCAGCGAAGAGATGAAGAACACAAAGTAGAACACGCCAAGTTTATAATGCAGTCTTGATAGCGGAGTTAAATGAAACACGAGATGATAGAAGAGAATATTGGTAAACCTAGGCAGATGATGATTATAAAGTCAACTATTCTGGGAGCGTCATTGGTGTTTCAGTAGCACAGATTCATTAATGCAGTATCCATGGGTGAAAAGACAAAAAACAATACTTTTACCGTGGAATAAGAAAGACAACACATGGTGGAACACTTCTGTAAAGTCATGAATAAGAGATGGGGCTTAGAATATAGAATATAGGCCAAGGCCAAGCACTGGGACCTATAAGGTCATTCGGCGCAGAAACGGATATTAACAATATAAGGGTTGAAAGGTGTAACATGAGGAAAACCTCGCAGTTGCACTATGAATCAACTGTTAGCAGAGGGTGGAAAGTAAGATGGAAGAAAGAGAATATGAAAGGAGGTACAGTAAAATGAATGAAAGGCGTTGCATCTAGGGACGAAAGTATGATGGCAGTACCCCCTTACGGGGAGGGCATAAGAGATGTCATAAAAGTATGTAAGTACGTATGTGATGGATACTATGAATAGTTGTTTTTCAGCTGTTTCGCAAGTGTGAAATACACCTGTCTAACAAACGCGTTCTCAGCGCGATCTGGCACGTTTCAGCTTTTGTTCGCCGTTTATTTTATGTGATTTCCATTACCATTTCTGTTGTATTTATGTTGGAATACTTGTAGATCTATGTTGAGGGATAAAAACACTTACAGGTAATGAGCATTTTAAATGGTGTGAAAGTGGTCTTGTAGTTGAAAAGACCCTACGACTGTGAGGGCTATGTGTCACAGACTAGTGATAATTATATGACATGATCAGTGATGATGGGTGGAAAATGGATTTTGACTTATGTTTCCCGTTTCCTATTGGATTTCCATTATTATTTTTTATTTTCATTTCCTATTTTTGAAGCTAGCTAAGATTTATGACCCGTTTCTTTGAAATATTAGTGCCTTGTTTGATTTTCTGAATACATTCTGCTTTTGTAACTCGGAATTTCATTTAGATGCCTGAGTTTAGAATAAGGTATGAGAGAGAGAGAGAGAGAGAGAGAGAGAGAGAGAGAGAGAGAGAGAGAGAGAGAGAGAGAGACATATAACAGACGTGAAAGGTTCCTTTGCACAAATGAAGGACTTCCAAATCTTTAACGCACAAACACTGAAGAGAGGCTTAATAGCGGTCCAGTTAGTTTCACTAGCACCAGACGCTTCAAACAGACAGGGTGTAATTTTTTTCCTTCAGCGATAAAAGTCAAACTTTTAGGTTTGCAATCAGTTCCTGGTGAAACAAGAAATTTTGATGATTCAAAAAAATAAATAAATTTGGGTAATTATGGTGACAAAGAACCGAAACCAATAACTATCATTGAAAACTGTTTGAGGCTTGGAAATAATGATAAACATAATCATAATCTTTAATAGCATCAAAAAAGTATATTCATTACCAAAAATATCGATAACTATAATTTTCCTTTCCTAACCAATATTTAAGTTAGAAGATTTGTTTAACTTAGCAAAAACTGCAGCGTCGTCAAAAACTTAAAGCATAAAATAATTTCTTTTCATGAAACACTGACTTAATCCAGAAAACGAAGGATAAGGAAATATTTCACGATAAAGTGAATGTAGAAAACTAGATATTGAAGAGTCATCTTTGTTATAGTAGTACGCACGGTTGGGTAATCTGACTCTTTGCCAAGTTCTTTGTCCATAGCACGATGGTGAAGAGCCATTAGCTCCATTAATAAAGACTATTCCGCGGAGAGTCCATGAATAATCTAACACACGAAGTTACAGATCACGATTTGGGACTTTTAATGTGATTCGTTTACGTATTGGCGTCCATCGTGACTAGCATGACGCAGCAACACACCACGCGCAGCTGTTTACGCAGAGAATTAGTCACGCCTTTGACTACGGTCTATGAATGAAAAACTTGGCCAACTGAGAGAGAGAGAGAGAGAGAGAGAGAGAGAGAGAGAGAGAGAGAGAGAGAAAAGGGGTTCTAGTCTTACAGTTCTGCAACACGTGCAGAAGATTATACCACATATAATGGTGGTGATCAATCATTTCATCGTCAGCAAACAAATTACAATGTTTAAGATGCTAGCCTTTTGAAAATCTATAGAATTTTGGAGTCCTGGAAATAGTGGCGACAGAAATGAACGTTTTCTTCTTTCAGCTTCCGCAAATATTGTTAACGTGTAAAAAAAAAATATTATGAAACTAATAATCGATATGTATCAAAATTCAAAGAAGATATAAATATGTTAATATATTCGTCACGTGCCATACATACATACATACATACATACGTACACCCACTTATGAAGAACTCAGCCATTTATATCAGTATTCCTCCTTGTACGTTAAATTTTGGCAGTGTTCCTTGGAAATCTTCTTTCGTACTCTTTTGTTCCTATCTTCCCAAGTATTTTAAGATTCGTGTTTATCTAATGTAGGGTTTCCCATTTCTTCAATTGTAATAACAGTAAAAAATCTAACCTCTAAATTAATCCTACTCCTCCATTTTACAAACAGCCCTTTTAAAACCCGAACCTTCTCAAAAGCCATCTTTCATTTCTTCTTAGCTAACCCTTTAAACCTGCATTTCAGAACCTTTTCTGAGCTTGGTAATAAAGATCTGAAGCGGACGTTTGGCTGGAGTAGACAAAACGCTAAAATATTCATGTTGAACATACTTCTCTATTCCCTTTCTTGCGATGGAATATTTACAATCTGCATCTTTGGAGAAAGGTGACATTGGGCTTAAATGCAAGCCAAATGTAACATTTCCAGGAAGATCTTACGATAAATCTGCCTATCTTATTACTGTGAGAATTGCATTACATAGCAAGATATTTTCCCAGCAGCTTTCTCTCTTATCAATACCTCCAATTTATTCAAAACCTGTGCGAAGCCGGTACATGAAAATGTTTATTCTCTCTCCATCTCCTTCTGTAAGAAGAAATTTATTTCTACCTTTATTTTACTCAATTTTTATTTGTTTTATACGATATACAACAATGATGACGACAAAAAAATTTTTCCTGAACTGGCGAACATTTGTTTGCCTTAACCTTCTCTCTACTCATCAATACCAATTAACAAGCAAAAACTCTAACCCGTACGTACATACATTCAAGCAGACACAACAGCATGCAAAATATGACGGTCACTTTTCCTGATAAGTAATCACTTGTTGCCGCTGGGACTATACGACTCCGGCATTCACTGAACCTTTAATTACGAGTAAGTATCTCATCATAACTTAAATATTGTCGTTATTTAAACAAAAATAATCTCAAGAAAATGGAGAAGTTTATCTAATGATATCCACTGTCCAAACATTCTCAAGACAGGTGGAAACTATAAAGAACAAAGACAAAAAAAGTCAGGTTATTAGAACAGTACATATAAAGAGCTCCGCGCACGTTTCATCTCTTACCCTCTATCATATACGGTTTAGTTTTGCTAACGATACATATCCAAAAACCTTTCTCAATCCAAATTCTCTCAATTCTCTCGCTTTCCGTCCCCGTCTTGTTCTGTTGAGAATCCACCAGGAGCTGACTTGCATTGTAAACCTGAAGAAAACTGGAGAACTGAAGACATACACACGTACTTCCCGAATGCTCCTCCTGCATTCCAGCTTTATAGGCACGGAGAAAGAGAGGTAAACGAATCTCAAAGATATGTGGATAATTTGTTCCTTGGCTAACAAAAAGGCTGGATACCCTACGTAAACAGAAGTCGAATCACACAGCGTCACATTCAAAAATAAAATAAAACCGCCACGTCCTAACAGATGCATTGGGAACACCCCATTCAGTTTACGAAATTGATTTTCTTTCTTTGAAGTTGCCGACATCATCTACCCACACGGTTTCATCAACACTGGAGATATTGATTAAAGGAAAGATTTCTTTCATCCATTAGCGAGGGGTTGGAAGCTTCGCCCAGTACCCATCAGCACATAAACGTACGTTCACTCCCCCTTCCCTCCACCACCCCAACCATACCCCTTAAAGAAAATTCTCCCCTCCATCTGAACGGCCCTAATCATGAAAGAGGATTAAACAATGGGAGCACATATCGAAATCGCTAATGATCAGTGGCTCTTTTTTATTCTGACAGTTGCCGTAATGATTTTGTCTTGGAGAGAGAGAGAGAGAGAGAGAGAGAGAGAGAGAGATCCTAACAATTGAAGAAATACATCACATGCTCTAATAAAAACATCATTGTACAGAATTAAAGCCGCGGATTTTATTTCTTTGCACAATCGCCTTCAATTACCTCCAAAAGAAATGGCAGTTTTAACTACCTTGCGAAAAGCAAAGGTTGCGACCAGGTGAACTTCTTTAACATGGCACAAACGCCAAGGGAAAAAGTACTGGACTCAGTGACGAGTCTTGGTACATGGAGGACCTGGCATACTACATAAATATCGTATGCACGCACGAGGCCTCTTTGATGCTAAGAGCACAGAGCTTCACTGACAACGATATACTAACTTACCGACCCTTCTTTTCCCTTTTCGGTCAATTTAACTAACCCTGCTATCATTTTCTACTTGTAAAAAAAAAAGGGGGGGGGGGTAGTCCAATGCAACCCGGAATAACTGTGCCACAAAATATTAACCTAAGTATGGGTGGGGTCGAGTCCGAGTAAATGCCTTGCACAAAAGTACAATTGTAATGAATGAAAAAAAAGGTATGTAATAGGTGGATATACAATGCAAATTACATAAAACTAAAAGCTACGTTCACAGAATTTCATAAATATAGAAATAATAAAAACAAAATAATCCCCCTGTCTCTTTCTCACTTTTTCCGCATCAGGTTACCGAACGACACGACTTTGTCTCAATCAAAAGGTCAACATGAAGGAAAGTGCCGAGTCACTAATTACTGCCATGTGGAACCAAAAGTAACCCAAAGGCTGAGAGACACGTACGCAAACCTTATGCAACCGCATTCAAACAGGTCGCTCACTTTTCGATCTTGTAAGCTACGATATAAAAGTAGAGCTAAATATAAAACCATAAACACGTATACACATGAAGGACAAAGCACATCTCTGTTTGCCTCTCTTTTTTCCTTTCCCTCTCAAGCCCCTTTCTTTTTGGCTTTCAGAATTAAGCATGCATTCACTAGCACAGCGCTCTCCTCTCTGCAAGATCTCAACTCCTCACTGAACTATTATTCTTAATTTCTTATTCTGACTTACGCTAACTTTTCCACTATTTTGTGGTATCGCCACATTTTCCACACTTTCAACCCTTCTAACTCCACATATATTAGGCACAAAATCCCACCAACAACTAATGCCTCTTTTCTTTCATTATCATTTAATCGTCCAGGTTAGCTTTCGATCAGAAAAGCTGGCCAAGCGATCATGTCACATATCTCCAACTATTCCTGTTCCCTTGAAATTCTTACGCACATATCCTGCTACCTTCCTCCCTTCCTTTACCTCGTCTCATGTAGCTTTCATTCATTATGTTTTCTCTCAAATATAAAACCATTTAAAGTTCCAGCTTCTTGACTTCCTTTCATGTTCATATCCTAAGAAGAGATGCACGCTGAGAGGTAGGAACACAACACAGGGAAGAAGACACAGGGCGACGGCTGTGGAACGTCTTTTGAAACGTGTGGTACCATCTCCGTTATACGCTTAGGGATAAGTAAGAATATCGTTTGGATATACATAGTACATTCAGATTCGAACCCTGAAATCGAGCAATTTTTGCCAATGTAGGAATTCGGCAAAGTAAAGAAATCGGTATGGAGAAGTCCATACTTGAAAAATGAAAGGCAGACAAGAACTTAAAGATGAGCGTTACTTTCGACTTATTTTATAAATCTACCTTCCTTCTAAGTTTCACATTTGAACTTTTTTGCTAGTTCGAGTTTGCCGGATGAATCAGCGATCTTTTTCTTCATGTACTATTTTCATCTTTGACCACTTCTTACTTTACTTGGATGGAATCTCGTTTTATCGTGGACAGCAAATAACCTCGAAAACCTAAAATGTGTTATTGTTATTTTAAACTGCAGCAGTAATTGTAACAGAAATCCTGGTGATCATCGAACACGAAAACTTCGGAAATTTAAATAATGAAAAACTCTTAAAACTATTAGGGATCGCAACTAGAGAACATGGATTTTCTGGTAAATTTTTGGTATGATTTCGGTAAATTTCCCTTATGATGCCATGGAACTGACTGACAACACTATACAATCATGTCTTATTTCTGCAAATACACTTGAACAATCTTTTTCTTGCAATAAACCCCTCCTACTTTATTATTCTACCAATTATATATATACATATACACACCCACACATATATATATGTCTCATAAATTATGCATCATACTACAAAAGTTAAAGAGTATTTCCGTAGCATTTATGAGGAAGGGTAGGCAAATAAAAAAAAATGTCTAAAATGCTTCAAAAGGAAAACCTCTCAAGATTTTCAAAAACAATCATAGTGTTTTGTATTGTCCCAGTACGCCTGGAAACAGAAAACTAAGATTGACCACAATACGCCTAGTAACATAGCGCCACGTGCTTCTAAAGAAACGGCTCAAACATGAGCTACTCTTGTTAAAAAGATAAGGAAAAACCTCCCCATCATCTGTTGATAAGATCGAGATAAACGCCCAGTGCTAACTACGCATTTGGTCGGATCGTCGTTTTAACACAACCTTCCTGCAGTGAGATTTGGCCGACTGATAAATACAGCATGACCACAAAGAGTTCGCTGGGTCTAGCAGATTGAATTTAGTTTATTGCTTCTCTCTTTCTCTGATCACACTTCTCGAAATCATCAAAACAAATGCTTTTGAAAATCCACTGCACCACCGTGCATACGAATTCATTCAGGGGATCAACGCTTTAGCATCCTTCTCTATTAAAACTTTGCTAATGTCATTCGCATTCGAATCGGCCTAATATCACGCCATCTCAGGCCATTTATGTAAAAACGCACAGAGAAAACGGAGGCCAAGGACAACATGATCAAGAGAGAAGACTTCAAGTAGAGGAGGTCATTCAGTACGTACCTGGTCAAACCTGGCACAAAGGATCAGATTTTCTTTTCTTGGGATCGACTATTAATCATATAGGCTGAACAAAATATAACAATTTGATACAAAGCACAAGTCAAACATTAATCCTATAAAGAGACCCTTGCATAAGGAAAAAATTGGCAGGGACAAAATATAAACAAGGACATATATGGTCATAAAAAGGCACAGAAATTGCATCACAAGACGAAAAATAGGTTCACGGTGAAAGAAAAGATTATAATATGCAAATATTTTGAGTAAGGCCGCTGTTATTAGAGACACAAACATTGCCGGATTAAGCCGGATCGCGTAAGACAGAAGTGTGCCGTGACACGAAACAGAATGACGAAGTGTTACCTCCGCACTGTTGACAGGAGCGTCAAGGACATATGGCTCTCACAGACCCTCTGAAATGCCTCTGAAATTATATATTATTAATCTTGTGACGACTATATAAGGGTGTTCGTCCATATACAAATGAAAACAAGAAAAATCAGCAAAAACCTCAAAACGTAAATACAAAATAAACAAATACGTCAAAATAAATGAGTAAATACAGTCATTATTATTAGATTTACAAATGGAGCAAATACAGATCTATCATATTAAACAAATAAAGTAAACACATAAGGCAACTAAGCAATCTTGTTTTGGAGAGAAGGGGAGTGAATTGAATATCTTCCAGTGATGATCATGGGTCGAATCACGCTACACGGTTCGTCTTGGTAAATCTATCGAAAGTAATTTATTTATATTTAGCCAAGATACGATTCTTTAGACCTTCCGTACAAATTTCGTGCGTCAGATTTCTCTTAAGAACAGCTTCATACATTTATACCGTATAAATAATGTACATACAAAATAGGTACGAATCAATCATACTTCGCCGGGCCTTCCTGTTGTCAATTATATGACGGATACACTGAGATGGAGTAACTGGTCACTTATGAATGTTGGTCTCTCTCTCTCTCTCTCTCTCTCTCTCTCTCTCGTTCACTCCACCCCAGCTACGACCCACAATAATCCAGACTGACAACTAGGAACCTGTTCTCACTGCTTAGGTCAACCGAGGCACACTGGATTTTTGTGGAAGTCCCCATACCGTTCCCTCCTCATCAGATTCGTGGATTCGACTTTTGCCATTTAGTTGGCCTCAAGCTGAAGGCGCTTTCTTTTGTGCTACCAAACCTGAGAGAGAGAGAGAGAGAGAGAGAGAGAGAGAGAGAGAGAGAGAGAGAGAGAGAGAGAGAGAGACTCCTCTTCCAAAAATGCTAAGAGCTATATTTCATTATCCACCATTGCCTAATTCTTCTTAATTTTCTCAAATTAGAAAATCGACACTTGAATTAAAAGAGAAAGAGCCCTTATGCATAAAAAATTAGCCAAGTTAAGAAGATATTCTTAAAATTTGTCAGAGATCACTTCACCTCGCTCTAACCAGGTAAGAAGAAAAGGTTACAATACCAACAAAATTCCAGTGCGGGAAGAAAGGGGTTGGGGGAGTTGTTTTCCATTTAACTGCTTCAGCGTACAACAGCGTAATTAATCCACGTGTCGCTTCCGATCCAGGACACGAGACATTTGCCGTGTAATAGCTTCCCTTTACATTCAGGAAAGCGACTGCCTGCCAGACGGCTTTGTACACTATTTGACATGCAATAGTACGACGATGAAAGACCGCGTCTAGAGATGGTACTCTCAATGTATCGCAGATATTGTAAAGAAAAAAGTTAAGAGATTTTTTTATAATTCCCTAATTAATCTACTCTGAAAACCCATTCAATAAATACAAAGCAAACGTTAATAAGAATGTTGAAAGAGCCTATCATTACAGCATACAAACCTACGAGAAAAACGATACTTTAACAGCTGAATCATGTGTCACCTGGGCTGAGAGCTTCTACAAGATTAGCTTCTGCATACACCTACACAAAAGGCTCATACACCTATACGAAAAGATATTCAGCAGGGAGCCGCAGCCCCCAACGACATTTTGTAACCACTTTTTGGCTGCAAATACTCTAGTGCTCCCTCATTATTAAGGCTCTTCCTTTCCGAAACCTCTTTGGCATCATCTTTCCAATACTTTCCAGCCCATCCCCTTCTCAATCTTATCTCATCCACATTATACATATGCACATACATATATATACACACACACACACACACATATATGTATATGTATATATAGTTATGCATAGGTGAAATGATGGAGCCAAATGTTTGAGCTGGCTTAAGAAAAATGAACACGATGAATTGGAAGATTATATATATATATATATATAGTATATATATATATTATTATATATCATATATATATATATATATATATATTATATATATAGCATAGGTGAAATTATGGAGCAAATGTTTTTGAGATGGCTTAAGAAAAATGGAACACGATGAATTGGAAGATTATAATATATATATATATATATTATATATATATATATATATATTATATATATATATAAATCTTCCAATTCATCCTGTTCCATTTTTCTTAAGCCATCTCAAAACATTTGGCTCCAACATTTCACCTATGCTAACCTTCTGTAGTTCTTTTTATACGTATCTATACAAACCTCACTAATTCAGTTAACTTCTGGCTCAACGACCTGAAGAGCTTCACTTCTGTTTCTTTAATTCACTGTTCACATACAACGTCAACATTGAACTACCATACCTTAAGCTGACTCAAAAATCCCTTTATGCATTCCTACCATGGCTTATACAGACATTCAAAGTTTCTTTCAAGTTTTGAACCAACGCTTCAACTAATCAAAGCATCGGTTTCAGATCCTGGTCAAGATTGACGTTAATAACTTCTTTAACTAACAAATTATCATACTATCAATTCAGCTATGAAGCCTAATCACACATTACTGCTCCGGGTCTTATCAAATGGGTAATTCTTGGCTTAACACGTACAAATTATTATGCTATAAATATTATAGTATATATATATATAATATATAATATATATAGATATATATATATAAAATATATATAATAATAAAAATAAACAACATTATTCATACTGAACATTTAAATAAATGAGAATCAGTAAGCTTTGGACCAACCCGTGGCCTTTTTCAAAGTAGAACATGATGACATGGGAACTTTAAACTTTTTGATTTCGATAAGTATGCTAAGGTGGATGAGCTTGTTGGTATAACAATTATGGTTAAAATGGCGAACAGCAGTTATGATAATGATCACCTGCATATTATATGTGTCCGTACTATAAAAAAAAAAATACAGCACTAAAATTCAGTTATATACGCAAAATATTCGTGTATAAACATACGCACACTCAACAAGCAAAATACATATGTAAGGAGTATATGGATTCAAGTGCCTACAGACCCGCGTATAAATGCAAAATATGACTTTGCATACATTTATACTGTATGTGCCCTATCAATACAAACGTATGTGCGCAAATCGCAACGATAGACAATAATTTTCTCAGCATACATAATTGTGTGTGTGTGTGTGTGTGTGTGTGCGCGTCACTTGCATTTGTAGGAATTTTGTATGTATTTGCAATTATGTATTTCCTGTTTCTGTAGAGGCATATAGTCTCTTGCAACCCCGTATGTGTGTATGCTTACATGTGGCCAATATATACGTGGATAACTTCCGAATTTCATCACTGAATATTTTCTTTTAAGCAGTTCCATTACGTAACTTTTATAAAACTGTCATAATCAACATAATGTGCCCATTTTTAAGCCATAGTTATTCTATATGCAAACACCCCCCTCAGCATCATTATTCAATCGGCCCTGCTGTTTACAGAATGTGGTATCCACACGAGGCCTCCCAATCCTTTTCACACCTTACCACACTTCCCTCATGGCAGAGGCCGTGTTGGAATAAACCTGATTATTCTGAACCAACCAGTCTTATCAAGCCAAGACAAACTGAGACTTAAGACCCTGAATATCCCACACAATTTTGTTCTTATTTGGAAAATCCTACAGTACTGGGCGAAAGCTAATCCTCATTATATATTCTATCAGTTTCAATCATACTAAATACACTAAATATTCAAAACGCATGGGAGATGCAAACGGGTGATTCAATCCACGTGCCCTATGCCGATCAACATAGACTATATACGGTTTTTTTTTTTTTTTTATACACCACCTGAGAAAATGGATGGAGCAATTACAACTGTAATTTGCACGGGAGACAAAAACGAATTCCAAAACGACTTTGTGAAAATGGCCCTTAGGCATATATGGTACGGGGGGGGGGGGGGGGGGGGGGGGGGGGGGGGGGGGGGGGGGGGGGTGAGTTTCAAAGGTAAATAAAGCTCCCACAGAGCTTTCATTGTCAGGCTTCCCTGTGCGAAACACGAAAAAACTTCTCTCCAAACACCGTTTGTTTTTCTAAAAAGCTGAATGAGAGTTCTAAAGCTTTCGTTCTGGTCGTCTTATTTCAACTGGTCTCAAAACATCAATAAAGACCCTGAATCGAGAACATTTGCAGTACTTTGGATGTACGCAGAACGGCGTGACAATACGCGCTGGTGTACGTACACGTACGCATATATACGTCCATGAATAACCTTGAGGTAACCCCCTCGAATCGTTCCTCCCCCACCCATCCCCAAAACCCAAAGCCTCCCAGGAGCCCCCCTTTAACCCCGAAGCCCGCGTAGTAATAAGTGTTGCCATCGCGGGGGTTGCACCGTGTGACCGTGAAATCATTCTCTCGGATGTTGCCAGAATGACTTGAAAAGAGAAAGAGCAGAAACGTTTTTCATTTTCCTTTATGAGGGAATGATCTCGACTGCTTTTTCAGGTGTTGGAAACTTCCACTCCTTAACTTCTACAATTTTTTCTCGAGTCAGAGAATGTTTCATTCATTCAATATGTTGAATTTTATCACAGGAGATATAAGTACTAGAAGTTCATACCTTAAATGTAATCAATACACCGTACAGTGTATTTTTCTGGACTTTGTTTTTTGTGTACATTCAGTTGTATACGCGTCCGGAAACGCGCAGGGTTTTGAACGTTTGGTAATTCAATATGTTCTACAAACCATGCAGAGCAATAAAACTCGCCAGGAGCAAAAATCTCAACAGTTTTTCATGTTATTCCCACAATAAACATATGTAAATGTATTCTACATTAAAACAGTACTCTAATTTAGGATGAGTTAAATGGAAACAATAATCAACGTTCACAATAAACTATATATACAAATGCTATGGGTTTTTATACTCATTTTTATGCCTTACACATGGGTCATCTCAGTCACTTTTTAATTTCGTTTTTTTCAGATGACGTTCATAGATGATTCGTAAAGGGCAGTCGGTCATTCATTTCTCATTCAGATGAACATTTCACAATAAAACAATTCCTTAACATAAAAACATGCCTCAATAGTTTTAAGTTGTATGCAATGAAGTCGTGCTGTATCTCACTTCCATCTACATTCTATTAACAAGTGCATAAGAATGAGAAATATTTCCTTCAATGATTAGTAGTTTCATAAGCTAGTTAAAAAGCCAGACAAATACCAAATAAAATCATGAAATCACATACAGACAGTCACAGAGTTTTTTTAAAGTCTGAATTTCATTTTTCCTGGGAATCGTTTATCATGTGAGTGAGTGAGCATACCTGTCACATCCAGGCACCAGTCACTATACGTACTTTGAAATATTCAGGTGAATCTCAGTGTTATTAAGAGAGTAGAATATTATTTGATATTTCAAATCTCAACCTCCTTTTTGTTATTGATTTAGTATTCTAGTCTCAAATCTTGCCTAAAAACCCTCATTAGATTCCATATGAGAGAGAGAGAGAGAGAGAGAGAGAGAGAGAGAGAGAGAGTCAAAAACAACCGGCTCCAGAGGTCAAAAGGGACGGAGGTGGATGGTTGCCAAAGGCCATCAGAAATGCAACTCAGTCACGAGCACCCAAGCCAAAAGTACTGCGGGTTTAAAAATATCCGCGCAGCTGTAAGGTCTCTTTTGCCGTATCTTAACGTCGTGACCTCGCCTTTAATCGCTACATCATCTTGCTCCAAAACCCTCTTCTTCTCACAAGTTTACGTTGCGGCTTTCAAAAATTTTCGGCGGCAAACAAAAGGCGTTTTGTTATTTTCTCCATTCGCTGAGCCCGCTTATCAAAGAGGCCGGAGCTTTTATAGACAAATTCATACGCGGGAGTCTTTTACTTTTTCCTGCAGTGTATATAACGAATTTCAATATTTCATTTATTCTGTATTGCAATGACACAAACAGGTGTTGCTGCTAGACTGAAAACAAAAACATATCCGAAAAAAACGAGAGAGAGAGACAGAGAGAGAGAGAGAGAGGGGGGGGGGGCTGGAGGGGAATCAGGGCGGGGGAGGGGGGGTAGGGAAATGGTGGTGGAAGCGCTGATGTTGCCCTGACGAATATAAGCTTGTTGCTTTATGGTAATGGTACGGAGCTTGATGGGTTGTCAGTGAGAAAGGAATACAAAAAGGAGAGAAGAGCGATAAAAACGTAAAGACCCAGAGAGAAAACCTTCGGCGAAAGCCCTCGAGTATTTTATTTTTCCTTTGTATTTTGTTGGAGCTGTGCTCGTGGCACTGCCAGCTAAGTAAAACAGGAAATTAGGGACATAATGAAAGCTATTACAAGTAATGCTCTTGCACCGAACTCAATGCGAGCCACTTCGTGTCATTATCTCCAGCAAAATATCTTTCTACAATCATGAAATAACCAAATTATTTTACAAGTTTCTCCACAATATTATTCTAAATTTCAAGTAACTAGAGCAGTCAGTAATGCAGCGAAAACTATCAGTTATCTAATCAGTTATCAATAATTACTTTACTCTGAAAGCATTTAAAGAAAGATTTCTTGTAAATGGACAATGTTTTATATATATATATATATATATATATATATATATATATATATATATATATATATATAGATATATATATATATACACACACACACACACACATATATATATATTACATATATATATACATATATATATATATATATATATATTATCTATATATATATATATATATATATATAGATATATATATATAATTTCCGTATATACATATATCCCGATACATTTCCAATCAGCACGACGTCAAAACAAATAAGGCATATTCCTTGACAGTAGTAAGGAGTCTTAAAATACAGCCGGCCTCTCTCGTTTTTGGTAGCTTTCCAACGCACGACCCCCTTGGGCGTCTCATTACCCAACTCCAACCCAGTCTCCCCGTGGCCACCGTCTCCCTCGAATGCATGTGTATTCCTAGGACCTGACGCCGTCGTTCTGACATTTCTCTTTCTCCCATTCTCTCTCTCTTTATACCTCGTGATTGAACAAGGGCCTTCAACAGTATTAATATTTTATGCTATTCTGTCTTTTTATTCATTCGGTTGCATTGAAAGTAAATTTTCTTTCATTAATTCAACATACCAAGGGATGACAGGTCATTCTTCCATCTTTCCAATCTCTTAATATTATTAACATGAACCTCACTAAGTCGAAAAAAAATAAACTGAAAAGCCAAAACTCTACTCGCAAGAATCAACAGAGCATAATGCCCCTGTGTGCGAAAACAGAGAACAGTAAAAAATGGATGAATAATTACAGTTAGTACCAAAGGCATCGTGTACTGACATCAACGGAGTCGAATTATATTCCATCAATGTATAAAGATGGCTCTATACCAACACCGGCCCTTATTCATGACAGCAAAAGATGAATAAGGAATTGAATCACCTGTTGAGGACCTCTGAATTCTGTCATTTTCTGAAGTTTAAATGAATTAATCTTTCTTATATCATCTCCTGGAAAGGAGGCGGCTCGTTTTACTTGAGCTTCATATAAACCTGAATGCGAACTGTATCAATCTTCTCTGAATGTCTGTCAGGACAAAAGTATTTATTTCCATTACTTCGTATTAATGGAGAGCTACCTATCTATATACTGCAATTTTGCATCATTTGCATACTGGACGATCTTATTTTCAAGACGACGTCCCTGGAGATAACTAAAGCAGCAAGGGTTCCTAAACACTACCCTGCGGGACCCCAAACTAGACAGTAAAACCACTATCAACAACATCTCTTGGAAGCTGGTCTCTTAAAAAATCTGTGGAGATCGTGCACATATTCTGTAACACCAAAGTTACAAAGTTTGATAAGACTCAGTGTCTTTTACAGTAATATGGTCAAGACAATAAGAAAGAATATGTTTACAACTTGTATCTTAGACGAGATATAAATAAAGGTATACATCAAGTAAGATGAGATGAACACTGAAGCCTACAATTCGTTAACATTTTAGAAATATAATATCCTATCTTTCTACGATTCACGAAGAGTGAAAAGATCCAATGATAATAAGTACTGAAAATGAAAACCTCAATTTTCTTTTTCAGTGAAAGCTACAAACTCATGATATATTGCCTGCAAAACCTGTATTCAGAAATTCATAAGAAGTAAGTACATTTGCCATCAACTTATACCTGTTTGTTTAAACAAGAGATCATTCAATTAATACAAATATAACACGGACAATATCGACGCTCTTTAAGTGCATATGCGCTGATCTCAAATACAACCTTGAAAGAAACTGAGCAAAGAAATAAGACTTCCAGGATTTATAGGTACACGGGATGGACTGATTCATGCACATTTCTAAGGAGGAACTTAAGAGAGATCAAAATAACACAAATAAAACGGATAATGTCCACACACACACACACACACACAAAAAAATCTCATTCAATTTTATTCGCCATCAGAATGAGTAAAACTATGTGAGAAACACGTAAAAAGTTTGTGATTAGCAATTAGAAAACTCTTCCAGGGAATGTGATATTCGAAATGGGGAAAAACCGGCTGATAGAGCCACTTGGAGATACAAAGCAAAAATATTAGCACAGGGATGTTCTGAAGGAAGAATGAAAAACATACAAACGCACAGAACAATTTATATTTTGGACTTATTATGAACGGCCCATACAAGACGTTGAAAGTCTGAAATAAAGTATTTTTCGAATCTACATAGCTGGTGACAAGGTCTATAGATCTAGGCTGGTGAAACTTGAGCTGATTCAGTAAGACTTGTCGCTTGGCTAGACATACAGTAGGCCTCTTTCAAAACCGTCCCTAGGCCACTGACAATGTTTTCTTCTTCTCCAAACAAGATTTAGTTGTAGTCATTATAAATGGAAGCCTTAGACTGCAAGGCGGGGGAGGAGCGGCAACCAGCCAAGGTGCTTAAGACAAAAATTTATGGCCGAGAATGCAACTCCCCCCCCCCCCCCCCCCCCCCCCCACGCCCCATTCTCTCTCTCTCTCTCTCTCTCTCTCACTCTCTCTCTCTCTCTCTCTCTCTCTGGTCTTTAGTTTTCTGCTTCATCCCTTCTTTCTCTTATGGTTTATAATACAATTTCCTCTAGCACAAGCCATATTTGCTGTTAACAGATGTGACAGAGGAGCTTTCTCAAAGTATTTAAGGACTCAGGCTTCGAGTGTCAGCAAAAGACGAAAGGTATACATGAATAAATGTAACCATAAATGACATATACTAATGAACTATTACTTCCAGGTACAACAGAAAACTACTTTAATATATCAGTTACAGACACTGTGCATTGTTAATATCGTAAACGGGAATATTTATCAGACGTCTGCGTATTCCTATATGAATAGTACATACGGGAGCATATATACAAACGCGATTTTGTGAGAGCATTTTTAAGTCCGTTCGCAATGTGCACACTATAATCTCAACGTGTTTAGTTCCACTAATTTCAAACATTTAAAAAGTTTTTTTTTTTTTTTTTTTTTTTTATTCATCTGATTCAGCAGATCATCGCCCATGCATGACTTCCTCCATTTCCATCATTTCTTCGCCCGGGCCGAAGTTTGAGAGAAGAGAGGCTGGATTGAAAAAATTGAGGTCCAATCTCCATGGAGGCTAAAAACCTGGTTTTAAAAAGGAGAAAAAATAGCAATAAAAAGAAATGAAAATATGGCCAAATTTCTACACACTACGCAGATACTTTACGGGGGTAACATAGTGGTGTGTCCGTCTTGTGCATAAGCTTTCTCTATAGCCACCATGGCAACTTTCTTTTATTAAAAAAAATGTCTTATGCTTTACAGGCACCTCAGCATTATCGTCTAAGCCCTAGATTTCAAAGTTCCCTAAGTCAGTGCCATCCTTTTAGCTTTTTGACAATGCACCCGATGGACATACTTCCTCATATGCCATGATGAAATTAAAAAAAACTATTATTTTGGATACGTTTATATTATATTCGGTATTACGTTTCGGTCAATCTCCTTTGCACAGCAATACAAAACAAGTTACAGGGAACGTGGAAATGATGACAGTACATAAATGATAAGATAACGAACATAACAGGAATAGCAAAATATCGATGAATTCAACAAAAGCAGGAAACATAGGAAATTCTACTTTTGGTTCCAGTGTTTTGGATTCCATAATGTCTGCCCAAAGCATTTTCAATCAGGAAAATAGAAAGTAGCCCTATGGCATTCTTAATCTAAGAATAACACATTATAAAAAACATACCGCTTAGAACGAGAGATGAATGAAAATGCTTTGATTCAGCTATTTTGGAATCTCAAACTCCCGAACCAAGAGTAGCGTTTCCTGTGTTTCAATTTCTTGCTGAATTCACTCATGTTTTGCTATTCCTGATGCGTGCGTTAACATGAATAGCCTAATAAAAACATCAGTGTTCCCGAGCGAAAAACATCTTAAAAGAACTCATGATGTCGATTTTTTCTTATTATAATGTTTACAGACCAGACCTCAAAACAAAGCATAAGAATACATATTTGACAATAAACTTCGCTGCAGACTGATTGGCAGATAATCTAATCATCTAATTCAACTTCCTATAGAAGCACAAACCTAAACTGCATGTACGTATGTTTATGTATATACACATACATACATACATACATACATTCACACACACGCATATACATATATATATAATATATATATGTATATATATATATAATATATAGTATATATATATATATATATATATATATATATATATATATATATATATATATATATATATATAGTGTTTGGTACCCTTGGGTTTTCAGTAAAAATCTTGGAAGGAGGCTGTAGCCGACGTCCTACAAAGGTTGTTCACGGGTATTATGCGTTTATGGCGTATGGCATTTTTTTTTCTTTTTTTTCTAGTTACCCATGTCGTCCTGAGCAGAACCAACGTTGCAGAACTTACTTCTTTGGACCAAAGTTTTAACAAGAAAAAAGTTAACACAAACGTAAAGAATTCATTATAATAAAAGAACATCTGTAAATCGTATTATTTAAACATCTGAAAATAAAATTAAAGCATTTATCGTCTGCACAACACTTCCAATACACTAAAAGTATAAGAGCAAGAGGAAAGTAATAATATAACAAAGATATACGATAAAAATGGTTTCATAACACTAGGGTTTTTCAGATTTAAACTCAACCTCTTATTTCCAATAAAGATAAAATGGGCATGATTTTTTTTCTTCAGAAAAATTACAGTTAGGCTCCCAAATATTCAACACCCTGAATTGATTCTAAAATCGGATCAATGTAAAGCTGACTTTCACTCTAAGTTTTCAGCCTCAAGAAAAAGTGTGAGAGCAATTCAAGTTCGAAAATTATAACTAAAAGGTCTCAAACACATAACATGAACATCCTCTTTAGCCACTAACAGCACATTCTTCTCTGACACCTTACAAAACGGAACAGGGAACAAAACCAAAAATATCAGATTCTTCTCTAGTTCCGTTTACTTCTAGGAAATTCCCTTCTAACCAGCGCAAATTCTCCAAGTAATAAATAAAACTATGCCAGCCCATGCAATATTCGTGGAAAAGGTTCGCGAAAATCCTGCAATCTGCGTCACACGCAACTTCCCGGGAACATTCTCCGGTCAAAATCCAGTGTTTGGGTGAAGTCATGACGTGGCAAGGGATGCGTCATGACTACCGAGTGACGACACAGCATGATGATGACGTCATGGATCTGACGCGACCCACAAGCCGGGGGAATTCACTGGTCATTTATACGTCGTCCCCGCCTTGGCAACAGATTGTGGTTGCTATACTTAGATGCATCTATACATTCGGACTATTTGTAGAGACGACACAAAAACACTTTTCATTTATAATAATACAAAAACATTAAACCGACGGCTGTCTTTTGACCTTTCGCTGCACAAGCTACACGTACAGAGTGACTCGCCAAAGGGAGGGGAGGGGGGGGGGGGGTACGAATAGAATAAAACATAACCAAATAAAACAAAATAAGTGTTCACCCGTTTCCTTCTACTTACTTTCACTGTATAAATGTTCCTAGATATCAACAAGTATCTAAACTTTACAGTTATCGAAGCCCTTAATGCAGTTCAGTGCTGCCAACTTCGATATATCTTCACATTTCTCGGGATCATGTTTGCTGTAGGTATCAAGGGCAAATGACTAATGGAAATAAAAAAGCAAATATAAAGAATACAAGATTAATAATAATTGCAAGCATGACCAAAATTTGTAGTGAGCGACAGAATAATTAGTGACATGAACATGGTTACTATTAACATTATTGTGAAGATGGAGATCAGTGAAAGTGAAAGCACAAGGAAGATATGTTTGGCGGAATTTCACAAGTCCCTGTGCATTGCAGGCGATGTTAATGATTCTAATGAATATTCTATTACTATCATTATCATTGTATACAAATAAATAATTATGAGATATCAGTGAGGTTATCACTGAGTCCCAAGCATAAATAGTAATTTCTTACCGTATCGAACAAAATAGAGAATAAAACCATTCTGAACTCCAGCAGGTGAAATCTGAGCTCTCAATATGATCTTTTAAATGATTAATAACTGGCTTTTCGTAATACTGTACATTTCCTACAACCTTTAAGACAAGTAGGAAAATTAATTTTACACGTCTCGCGTCACAGTCGCCCCTGACCTCCCCTGGAGAGAACAGGTCAGGCTATTCTAGGCGAGATCATTCTAAATTTATGACTACGCCAGTACACAAAACTTTTCACAACCCATATATCGGTTAGTGCCTAAGCACGAAACACCCTATACACTTACTGAGAGATAAGGTTATTAAGAGAATAAGCAAGATCAAATGAACAATAACAACAATAAAAACATACAAACACTGTACTTCAGGAGTCAAATGAAGTTCGACAATGATCCAAAGTCTTGAACGAAAAGTGAATACTTACGGTCATGAAATATTCACGTTCACATAATATAGAGATAACGATATGGATGAAATAAATTTTGAAAAGCACGGATCATGAAAGGTCATACCGCTTTCAATCTTTATTAAAGGTAACATAAATACTCGCTATTTACGATGCATACGAATTCCTGCCATAATATTAAAATTTAAACAAATCCTCAAAACTTCTTAAATCCTATAGAGTCATGAACGGCTAGCATTCCTTAGGCAGGAGAACCCTTCAACATATTACAGTAATCACAAAAATGAATGGAAGGTTGTTGAGAAAAGGGGAGCACAGCGGTCGGTGAATGACCTGCCTCTTGCAATATCAGAAATCAAATGAGCCAAGGAGAGCAGGCACTCGACGAAAGCCAAGATTAGGCAACGGAGTACAGTTACATAAACTCTCAAAAGGCCAAATTACTTGGCATTTCACGTACCGACCCCATCAGTCTTTTCAGAGCATAAGATTAGAGAGAGAAGAGGAGAAGGAGAGAAAACGAGAGAGAGAGAGAGAGAGAGAGAGAGAGAGAGAGAGAGAGAATTAAATTTTTCTGAAAGATTATATAAACTTCCGCATCATCGAAAGAAGAAATAAGTAAATCCAATTGTTTTGTACTAGTATTCATCTTAGCATTCTAGTATGTGGTCTTATTCATCACTTCAAAGTGCAATGCAGTCATTCATAACTCAATTTCTTTTAAATATTGCAAGGAAGTTCTCAAGACCAAATTAACCGCAATTATTACACACGCATGGTTTTGATTTCAGAGCAATATAATCTTTCAAAGCGCGGCGGAATTGTTGGCGAAATGTAAAAACAAAGCCCATCTAACCAGCAGCTTAAAGAAACCCCAAGAATGACTGACAGCTGTGAAATTTCTATTAATGCGATCTAATTTAAAATTCAGAACAAAATTAATCCCAAACAACTTGTAAAATAAAGTGTAACAGTGAGTTAAAAAAAAACAACAAACAAAAAACAGCTAATCGCTACTTTCGAAATGTTACTTGAAAATATATGCACTCTCTCGAGCACATGCAAATTACTTAGCTCGCTTTAAAGTAAAGTCACTTCTTTTCCTTTTTGTGCTCATTACATAATGAAAAAATATCTCAACGGGGATATTCCCACGAACAAGAATCCCATATCACAGCCAATACACAACAACACGCGTGGGAAAACAGATAGTATTTTGGAGTCCTCTTCCACAAAGTTTTCCTATTTACGCTCTCCAGTCACAGAAAAACCCACCTGGCCAAGAAAACATGGGCGAAACATGCAGGGTATACGACACATTCGTAATTCTATATTAGATTATATAAACGGTATGTAATTATGTGGATTACTACACAATAATTATATACATTTGTATACATGAGTACAATATATATATATATATATATATATATATATGATATATATATATATATGTATATGTATATATATGTGTATATATAATATATATATATATATAAATATATAATATAATATAATGTGTGTGTATTACTGAGGAACAATACGTTAGCCTTATATGGCAAATAATATTATACAAACAAGAATAGTCCTTACTTCGAAGTTCCAAAGAAGTTACTAGGACTCTCAAACTCTTGATCAGAAATTTACTTCAGAATCTTGGAAGAATGCACTGAAAAAAAAGTCCCAACCTGAGAATATTACCACAATGGTAAATATAGAAAAAAAATGACAGATCCAGAATC
This sequence comes from Macrobrachium nipponense, assembly GCF_015104395.2. NCBI lineage: Eukaryota > Metazoa > Arthropoda > Malacostraca > Decapoda > Palaemonidae > Macrobrachium > Macrobrachium nipponense. The sequence goes on from NC_061107.1 coordinate 112,450,214, forward strand.
AACGACACAAATGGAGCATCGATGAACAATAGCAGCGTTCAAGTTGTCAAGAAAACGTCCTTGGAAATGGATAAGTGATGATAATGAACGAAAAGCAGAAGCCAATATAAGACCTGACCGCGTGGTATCCCTTAATAACAACAAATATCAAATCGAAATGGCAAGGGGCCATAGGACATCCAGGTTCGCCTTTCAATGATGTGAACGTTCTGAGACTACAGCATTCATAAATAAATGTCGAAAAACAGAAAAGGCGTCACATCGGCAAGGTTCACTAACAACCTTTTTTATAATGATAATAATAATGGTTACGTCACGGCAATCGTACATTTTCGTATCGTTTTAGTCCTTAAAAGAGAAATCTAACTTCTAATGAAGATGGTCAGTGGTTACAATTACAACTAATAATAATAGAGAGTAAAAGCCACATTGACTCAAATTTTCTGTAGCAACAGGCATCATGAAAAAAGTCAGACGTTACATTTCTGCAAATCTTATACTCTCCCCTCTCTCTTTCTTGGGAAATTACTAGGCATCTTTTTTCTTCTTCTTTTTTCTTTCAGTGGTGTGCTGAAATTTTAAGTAAAGCAACATTTCTCGGAACTAGCTTAGGCTATATATGATTTTCCGATTCCCATTACAACACTCTGGCTTTGCGTAATAGGAAGACGGGTAACCTTGGGGGCACCTTCGACTAGGAAAATCCGGAACAAGCCGCCTGATCTTTCATTTATTTATTTTCGTTTTTTTACTCAAACATTCACTCTGCTGGTTTGTGTTTCTCTATCCGGCATTGAGGTTAATAAAATACTCAGTTCCTAACCGCAACGATCTTCAGTCACTTTTCGCACAATAAAACATGAAAAATGAAAATATTTAACCGTTGCATGAATGGCAATCATCACCTAGCTTCGAGAGGGAGGGCTCTAGTAACTGACGTCATCTGTGACGTTGAGGTTCGCGGGGAATGTACCACTAGGCCAGTCGACAGGATGAATTAAATAGTGATGTCATTCTAAAACTGATATTTTATTTTCTATTTATCTTTGAACTGATTATCATTCTTGTTATTCGCTTATCACACCCAACTGTCTTTTGAGGCGTTTCCTAAGCATTATCTTTATTTATTAAGCATCATCCAGCTGGCGACATCATCTTCTAACAAAAAGTAAGTTTGTTTGTTTATAAATCGACGCTCAACTGATACTTTGCTTTTCTTCTGTTAACATCTCAAGAATATTTTCCCGGCATAATCATTCAGTGCCGCTTCCAGTTGTATCCCTCTTAACCCCTGTTATCTGACGAGCACCAGTTTCTCAATTTTTTGTTCTTCTCTCTCTCTCTCTCTCTCTCTCTCTCTCTCTCTCTCTCTCTCTCTCTCTCTCTCTCTCTCTCTCTCTCTCTCTCACACACAGGTATTTTGATCCTCTGGGATTTACCTTGGATTCTGCGTACTCAACGGATGTTGTTGGACCAAATATAACGACATCGGATGGTGGACATCCTGCGGACGCTGTCCTGATTAAACGCCTGAATTTCCCAACGCTGTGATTCACGGCAAAGACAATCCACGATGTCACGCAATCACGTGCAGTGTCGTTCAAGGATTCTAAATCACAATAATAAGGTACTTTATGCGTCACATAATATCTTATGAGGATATACATTAGACAGGTAATCCTGTAAAAAAAATGTGACATTTAAGGAGAGAAACGATGAATTTATGTACTTATATTACACGCACATACCTAATATCCATGAAAATTCACACTTAATATCCGAAGAATTCGTTTCATACAATTATATGGCTCAATTTTTAAGAACAAAATAAAGTCGGTAACAAGAAGAAATCTAAGGATTATCAACTTTGTGAAAAAAAAAAAAAACAAAAAAAAAACTCCAGATGTGTCAAATCATATGAGACAAAACAAGTGCTGCAGGATACTGACTTACCTAGTAACTGCGATAATGGTCAAGCTATGGTATAACCAATACGGCCTATGACATCTATTTACGAACGGTGGGAATGGTTCAGCTTAAAACACCTGCAGTATAATCACTTTACAGTAATGAATGAATCGGTGGTCCTCAGTCACAAAATACAATGTTAGAACAAGTAATCTTAAACAATTTTACAAGTCAGAATATATATATATATATATATATATATATATATATATATATATATATAGATACGTAGTACAAACTTTTAAATTGGTTTTAAAATTATTTGTTTTAACCTTTATTCTGTGACTGAGCACCACCGATCTATTCATTAGTATAATGCAGGTATTCATATATATTAACACACACACACACACACATACACACACACCATATATAAATATATATGTGTGTGTGTGTGTGTGTGTGTGTATAATACATCATACATACACACACACACACACACACACACACACACACACACATATATATATATATATATATATATATATATTCTTATATATATGTATGTATGTACAATATATACATACAATACATTACCATAAACATAAATACATTTGCATATATATATATATCTCTATATATATATATATATATATATATATATAAAATGTGTGTTGTTTATAATGCAAGAGGACATAAATAATGATTTACTTTACTCAAGGAATGCACCTGGAATATGTTCCTTTAAAAAAAAATTCATCAAAATCCTCATTATTCTGATGAACAGTGAGCAGGCTACTTGTTCTGATTTGGAACTTGTAACTGCTTATGCCGGCGAAGGCCTTACCAAGGTAACGCCGAAGCTAAGACTTAAAACAACTTGAGGTTCGCCCGCCAAGGACAAGGCACAGTTATCTTGCATAAACTCGAGCCTCAAGGTGACGTCTTGTTGTCATTGGGTTTTTGTACACTGGCTGTGAGAATAAGCAGAATGCAAGTTTTTTCTGGATAAAGGAACGCTGTTTCAAGACAGAAGAATGAGGGCGGCCCTAAGACGTAAACAGAAATGATACACTTTTCAAGTCAACCTGAGATAAGAACAAGGTGATCAAAGGAAAATAAAACAATAAAACAAACAAAGCGACGTCGGGAATGACAAACTAAGTGAATAATGCGCACACACAAACATTATCAAATAAACTGAACAATTAAAATGACACAACAAGCTGAAGACAGGGTGATATATTATGGCTGCAACCGCTGCACAGTGGGTGAAAAGCATATGCAGAGCACAACTGATATCAATAAAGACGTCCCCTACAGAGATTGGATGAAATTATTCAACCATATGAGGATGAATGTATGGAATACGTAAAAGCTGGAATGATGTTAGTACTACTGACTACTAGAAGACTGTCCGGGAGGAGCAGTGAAAGTTCAGGCAATGAGATTCTGTTGGTCACGGCGTAACTCTTTTTCACCTCACAATCATTTTATCTCTTCAGTTTATTCACTAAAAGGGGAAACAAGGAGAATATAATGTGCAGAATTTTAATTGTCTATGTAATGAAATCAAAGGAATATATGGTATCTGTAAATGAACATTTGAAAGAAAATAAAAAGAAACGAAAGGGTATTTATGCAAAGCGAAATTAATATTTCCCGCACGCAATACATTGTCAGGGTCAATTGAAAGTTGAAAAAATTATTTAAAAATGAAGGCTACAGAGAATTTAGCAAATGACAGTAAGAATTAACTGAAACCATAAAACAGTGCCCCCTATTCCGCGCCCCCCCCCCCAAAAAAAAAGTGGTTGAGGATAAATGGGAAATGCAAGAAGTCAATATACTTTGGGAGTACGTGATGGCAGGATGGATAAGATAACCTGCAAAAGCTGCCACAAACACACACACACACACACACACACACACCACACACCACACACATATATATATATATATATATATATATATATATATATATATATATATATATATATATATATATCATCAAAGACCAAGTTGTATTTTCTTAATGGGTTGCTTAAGTCAATTTTCTTTTGGAAAAACTATGTGGTTTCAGGATGCACATAGAGCAAAAAATCTGATTGAAGTTTTAAATGCTAATTACTTGAAATACACAGGAGAAGTAAAAAGGATTACATATAAGATATGAGGAAACATAATAACATAAAAATACAGCACCAGTAAAACTAATAGCATATGTAAAAAGTTAATATGACAAGTGCAGATATTATTTGGTCAGAGAGCGGAAATGTTACAGAACAGATATGCAGCGTCCTGAAGTTTGTTTTGATGTTTCAAGGTTTCGATATAAAGGGATACGACGAAAAAACGGCAATGACTTAGTAACAGAAATTCAAGAAATAATAGTTTGCACAACAAAGGAATGCTGGAGTATTTAACTCCAGCACTGAGCGGGAATTAATGGCAAAGTCTGTATAAGGGGAGGGTTTAGTTCGCTGCTAATAAAGAGTTTTAGAAACAGGCATAGATATATTCAACCTGTCTGAAATTAAATTTCACTCTTAAAATGAATTTACAAGAAACATGAATGACACGGTAAAAAAAATTGGTTAAAAGAAAGAATTCCAAAATTACATTAAAATAAGGCTTTCTTGTAAGAGAAATATTACAAGAGAATAGGCTAGTTACGTCTCATTATTCGGTTAATTACCCGAGGGCACATTCCACTTGGAATTACTTTTCACTCTTATGACAAATGTAAGAAAATTGCAATCATGTTGAAACAAAAAGATGAATAGGATCTCCCCTTCCAAAAATTATGAAACAACGCATAAATGTTTCTGGATACCAAGAATAATTTATTCAGGAAATTTCTCTCTCTCTCTCTCTCTCTCTCTCTCTCTCTCTCTCTCTCTCTCTCTCTCTCTCTCTCTCTACACACACACACACACACACACACACGCACGCACGTACTATCCCAGAAATGAATGTAATCCTACCCTAAAACGGTTCCACAATACGAACTAACTACAGTACGAAATTGATTCTTACATAAACAAATAGCATCCATAATTCAACTCTACGACTATTCCTAAAGTAAAGCCAGACTAGTCCTTGGGACAAAAAAACACTTTCTAACCTTCTTATGGAATATACGATGAAACTTATCTACCTGATACTACGAAATAAAGAATCTTACTGAATGGGTATGCCTTAAAATCCTAAAATTACTCACACACTATGAAATAATTACCAACTAGATATAATACCCTTGGCGGAAGACTGCAACAAAACAAGGTTGACAAAATCCTCATCTAATACCATGTAAAATAACTGATGATAAATAAGAAAAAGAGATTATCGGACGCGCAACCTTCTCAGGAGGATACCATGGCAACGTATGCCAAACAAACATCCATCGTGGAAAAATTATTTGTCATTAATGCCTGGTACACCGGATCAGAAATGTTTTCGTAACTCGACCTGTGTACCCAGTCACATCTCACTATTACATGCCTGTACTGCAGACAGAACGTGGATGTATTTTTAGAGGGCAGGCGACCGCCTGTCATTGCAGTATGAAGTAAGGCAAAGGATTGTCAACTGCACTCATGCTGAGGTGACGAAAGTAATATACGCATATCATTATCATAGTGAGGAATCTCATGTGCTTTACCTAATATTAATTATCATCATCATCATCACCAAACAACAAGGTTCAAGACGGCAAAAATGAAAGCGAGGTACACATAACTAAACTTGACATACATATATCTATGCTCTATTACGTAAGAGATGAAACTTGATCCAACGCTGAAGAAATAGTGTCTTACTATGAAATGATTCATCAGTGTTTTGTATCACGCTGTATTTATATCATTTCATATAACGACACTTTTCTTTGCTTAAATATAGATATGCACACATAAAAACCTGCCTTTAAATTCTAATAAAAGAGTAAATCAGTGTGTGTAATGAAGCCTGTTTAAAAGGCAAAACAATGAGAAAACTTCAAACAGTGTTTCACAAATATCCCCGAGCGCACCTTACTTTATCTGATATTACCCACTGCGTTTTTTCTCTGAAGGTCCTTCCCTCACCCGTTCGGAGAAGCGGCAGAGGCTGAAAAAATACTCGTGCATAAGATACAGCCTTTGATCACGGGTTAAAAACCCATAATTCAGTAAAAGATACCTCAAAGCTGAACGCAGAAATTCTTAAGAAATTCGACCACTTCTTGTGCACTTACTTTCAAGGAAAAAGAACAAAAAGTTAAATGAAATCTAGCAATACAAGTCAGTGAGCTCTTTGGTAATTTTTTCAGTAAAAGCTATAAAAATGACAGATGCAGCCACATAAAATATGAGAAACATCCTCGTCAAATGTTAATGAAATTGGCTGTACCAATCATTAGCCATGCGAAAAGACGATTCGATGCCCGCAAAAGTAAAGAAAGAAATATTATTAGACACACCAGTCACGTCGCAAAGACATCAGTTAAACTATCGAGGCTCTTATGCGAACGCCAGGGTACATTTCCACTTGGAGGGACCACTTGAGCATCTGCATCATTTGTTCATTTGTCCACATGTCCTACCTACTTTCATAAGGCAACAGAAGCCCTCACTTGGTATGTTTGTGTACACAAACGAGTTAGTATGAAAGGCATATAGGGCATATATGTACACTAATGTCTTAAGAAAAGGGTTGATAATATTATTCGTCTGCATTCTTTGGCCTTTCAACGATAAAAGACAAATACCGTATATAAAGTCTCATCACATAAATAACCTTGACTGCAACAGAAACCAACTACATAAATATTACGCATTATTCATCTCACTACCAAAACTAGATCTAAAGTCATTTCCTTGAAGCAGTCTGCTGGACACTACAAATAGAATCCTCCCTTTCTTGAAAGAAACAAGATAAATTAATAACCAATGAAAATGCCTTAATCAAATAAAGGAATTCTAAATAACCTGCTGCAATGGTTTTGGAAAGCATGAATGGAATGAACCGGAAAATTTAACCTATAAAACGATTCAGAGGTTGAGACAGTGAAATGAGGACGTTGGAGTGGCTGGACAGTAGAATAACGTGATCCAAAAATAAATGGGGTGAAATAGGAGGATTTACTGCTGAAACTATGAGAAACTCCAACTGTTGCACCAAGAAGAAATAGTCAGGGAGGTTGAAAGCAATATGGTACAGCCCCCTACAGGGATAATGGTTTTGGCAATAAAAAGCTGTGAACTTAAATAACAGTATTCTATGTTGAGCACTGATGGTTTTAGAGCCGTCAATAGATACTTCTCGTCAGTAAAACTCACAAGTGTATATAAGGTTAAAGTTGAGAGCATAAACACTCGTTGCACGTCGTTACAGTGAGTTAGAAATTCTAGATCACGGAATACTTTAAACCTCGAGGAAATGAGGGAAGTACAGGTGTTTATATTTTCCAAGTAATTATTTTGCCAACCCGTGCATAAATAACTCTACCATGAAGAAAGACTGCTTTTAGTCATCCACTTACGAAAGCACTCAGGCAACTTATAAAAGCGATTTCCATTCACAACAATGGAAACGTTACACTCTCCAAACGAGTTTTAAATATCCATTCCGCAAGGCTCCCGGGCAATAACCAGCATCGGCAATTACTTTTTCGTGATGACTCTCAAATTGTTGCAGACCAAAAATGGAAAATTAATCGACTTAGTTGCGCGGCAGTCCTCCGGCTTTGTTCTTCTGTCTATAAATTGCACAGGATTCCACCGTTAACAGGTACAGCAGCATCGGGTTTTCCAATCGTATTTTACACACTTTCTTTATTCTTTAGCTTTGATCCTTCTCAATAACAATAATAATAATAGGTTTTCCAATCGTATTTTACACACTTTCTTTATTCTTTAGTTTTGATCATTCTCAACAACAATAAATAATAATAATACAGTTCATAGCAACATCAAATCATCTTGAGATGTGTGTTCATGTATAAATTCAACCTGAGGTGTTAAGTCATTTTACCTGTGTTTGTTTATACCCTAGCCTTGCCTTATAATACCACCATAATACCAGTACCTGTATCTTATTACACGATTGAGAACACTTTTAAACATTCAGTTATTCACCTTACTGGCCCTGGTCCACCATAAGAGAATTGGCATTAACTTAGCATTTTCATAAACTTTATAAACATCTTTCATTTAATATATTAAATGACTATCCTCGTAAACATGTGCCTCTATTACCCCTGACGACAACCAGTATTGGTTGGGATGAGATAGCATTTTTCGTAAGCTTTTTTTCGAGCAATTCGTTTGATATATAATACGACTAAAATTTCAAATACCTAAGTACCAGGATCCCTGCTGCTTGTTTCGTGCACCAAGGACATATGGTTTAGATAAGTAATAAAGCCTTTACACTACAACGCTCACAATGAAATTGCCTACACTTAAAATAAAAATGATTCATGTACAGCTTGGTAATACATTTGTAAATAGAAGGAATTCTAGGTTTTAGCGTAAACACCTGGAATGTTAACTATACGCAACGAATCCTAGGTTAAAGATATATCGAAAATCAAAAGGAGTTCCAACACCACCAATTGCTGAATTTGTACATGGTAACAAACGAAAGGTGGCATAAGGTCAAACAATATCAGTTTGATAAAGAAACAATAGCTCGCAGAATAAATAATTTCACATATTACTCAGCACTAATGCCAAAAGAAATAACTCATAAGAATCACAATGAAATAAAAAGGCAAAGTTTAAGTAACAGAAACGTTACCTTTGACTTTAATATATGAAGTGATTACTCCGTAATAAACGAATAACAACTGCCAAGCTCTAAACATTAAGGAGAATGATAGCTACTCTTTGGAAGTTTTATGTTGTTCTTTTTATAGAGCTCAGTATAGATATCAAGGCAGCATATCTCTGAATAATCCTATTTAATTAGCCACATAATACGGTGGAAGACTGAAAGCTGTTTGAGTGTACTGTAAGGCTGTCTTTGGAAGATACTTATGAACTCGAAAAGAAATGTTCAGTTTAAAAGTTACATATACAAATAAACAGTTTATGAGTACTTCCTACCGTTTTACTCGAAAATTAAATAACCATTAACTTCTGAATGAAGAAGGCATTACTCAAAGAAAGTTATGAACAGGTGAATTGGCTTTAGATCCCGATGTCAGTATATTTCAAAACGGAATATCGCGGAATATCTTCGAATGTTTGTATTAGACACAGAAATTAACATTTTAGAGAAGGTGAACTTGTACATCTTTCTTTTTCTATATTCAAATACTGAACCACTGAACCAAACTCCTTGGAATATTAAAAATGAATTTAATTGTTATGATATCCTTCCATATATTATTAATACTAACTATAAGACAAAATATACAGATAATAAACTTATACAAAAATATGGAATGATAACTATTAAATACTGTAAGACAATGAATCAATCGAGATCAGTAGTAACGTTCCAGAAAAGAATTAATTCGTCAAACCGAATGAGTCACTTCGGGACTTGCGTACACACATTTCCTAACAATGTAATTAATTAGCCAAATCCACAAAGGATTATTAGACTGTTGTAAGAGGGTATTATATACTCTGCATATTAAAATCAAATAATCTTTAAAATGGGCTGACTCAACAAAAAGGCGACTTATTTAGTCTGCACAAAGACAGTTTCTATACTAATCTCCATTTCAAGTATTTTCATAAAACTAATGTTACTTTAGGATTGGTATTAGAAAGCCAGACTGTTATGTAAACAAGTTATCTATACAATGCAGTCATCTATAAAATAATATTCTGTCTATACAATACACTCATCTATAAAAATAATCTGTCTTTGTGGCAGAACATGGGGTAATCGACTAGGTGAAGATTATTCTCGTCATTTGCATCCGTCCGCTCTGCAACTTTCTCGCTACAAAAGAAGTTCCCAAGCGACGCCATAATATATTATTAACAGAGCGGAATTGTCACTATCCAAAGACAGAGAGCTATTGCTGATGTCATTTGATTAAATGAGCCATTTTATATTTACCTAACGAGAATCGCGACAAACGCACACATCATCCTGAAAAGATGAGCAAGCATGTTGCATTCTTGATTAACAATCATGCATAAACAAGGTTGCCGGAGTGCCATTTTTTTTAAGCAGCTGCCTAGGCAGATTCTACAGTTTACCGTACCACAATTATGCAACGTTCTTGGCTCCAAACGCAATCTATAAGAAGGACGAGAGATCAGTGATTAGCCAAGTGAGTATATGCAGTGATTAGCCAAGTGAGTATATACTGTGCTATATCAAGGACAGTACGGAAAAGAGACGGCTACAAGGCTATTTCGAGGTCCATCCACCCCAAGAAGCTGGACGCACCAATTACGTTCTATAGTTGTCGAAAAATATCTTCAAACAAGGTTAACTGTAAAAGTAATAATGATGAACTTGGCTGTGGTGACGATACTCATATTCCTCCCACGACAGATATTTACAAAATGACAGCACTAAATAATTGTTTAAACAACAGGTAGTACGCTTTTAATGTGCAACCCCAAAAAGACTGAATACACACATCTGTTCGTCACTGGTCATAAAACACCAAATTACGCCACTTTTAGACTTAAAGATTTCTTCAAGATGTTGAATGACTCAAAATTCCACTAAGCTGCCTTTAATTCATACTGCCTTTTGCACGGCTTTTCTTTCGAAACTAATGAGAGCAATGAGCCCAAAATCTCGAGGTTAATCTTGAGATTTTACTTCAGATATGTCCACAACTTACAGCAGACAGCTTCCAATCACCGAAAGCCATATTCTTATATAATAAATCTAATAATAGGCGTTTTAAAGATCATTTACTGTCATAAAACTAAATCGAAGGTATTTTAAGATAGGTGACTGTTCACGTCAAGGTAGGAAAGGCAAAAAGGCTAAAGCCAAGGATAAATTACAGGTTAAAAGAAACACTGTTAGTGGCCTTTTAACTTTTAAATCAAAGAAAGGTATTATTACAAACTCAAAATTATTAGTCCTTCTAGTGATTTAAAAAAAAAAAACTGTGCCTGCTTCTGTTTCGAAATTCATCCTGAGTATGACCACCGTTGGAGGGTAGGGCAATGAGTGCTCCTCACGCGGTTCAGTATGCTTTACTGAGTTTTTTGCAACGTCCCTTTGGCGCCTAGTGAAACCCCTTTCATTCCTTTTACTGTACCTTCAATCATATTTTCTTTCTTCAATCTTTCTTTTCATTCTCTCCTATCAATTGTTTCATTGTGCTACAGCGACGTCTTCCTCTTGTTTCAACTATCAAATCTAGCGCTTGGCTTTTGGCCTCAATTCTATATTCCATTCCCTTCCATTCTTTTGTTTAAGTAACTGCGAACACCGCCCCCCCCACCCCCCACCCCATCCCTATTATAAAATCACTAAAACTAATTAATAATCTATCAGCAATATTTAATTAAACTACCGGCTCCATATCCATTCTTAAAATCTATACTCTGTTTTTTTTTCATCTGTCCATCCGCCTGTGGTGTTTTTGTATGGTAACACTGCGTCCCGGGCTTTAGATAGTTACCTTCAGCTTACATTCAACGATTATAATAATATCCTATTTAAAATATTAACGGTGTAATTCGCATACAATAAATTATTAAAAAAACTTTTCAGTTACAAATGTACACCCAGATATCCTTTTATTTACCTAAAACTTACAATTAGCAACTATCTAAAGCCCGGGACGCAGTGTTACCATACAAAAACACCACAGGCGGATGGACAGATGAAAAAAAAACAGAGTATAGTCAACCCTACTACCTTGGTGCATAGCCTCGTACACATTTCACTATAATAGTGAAACTAACAGACACGAAGGAATTCATGAACACCTTCCTCACCTTGGCTGATTTATGAAATTCAGGATGTCAAGCCAAGAGCTCGCTGGGCCAATTTCGGCCATTCACTGCTTCAGACAGTAGAAGAGGAAGCTGGAGTGACTGAACACAGATAAAGAGATCCAAAGAATAAAGAATAAAAGGATCTAAAGGAGTAATTAAGAGAAACCCCCATAGCTGCACTATGACGTAACAGTTGGAGGTGTTGGACAGCAAGACTGAACAAAGGAAACAGGAATGCAGGTGAACTTGAAAGCTAAAAAGTGGATGCAGATAAGGTTTGCCGACGGCATTATTACTGTGCGGAACCTCACCTTGGCAAAGCAGTGCTAAACTTTGGCAGTTACTCCCAGTTTGGTGACATTATGAAAAAAAAAATTCTTTTCCATCTTGTGCAAGTCGGACACTTCTCAGTATAAACTTGTGGAACGCCGAAATGTTTCTACAGGTAGTACTGCAGCAACTACCTCATAATAAATAGATTACATCATACAGAAACAAATAAACGCTGCTTCGTATGTTCTGGTAAACAAATACTATTGCCATGAATCCGACCGCCTCATTCAATTATTAAGTACTTCTCATGAGATAAGAAAATCGAGTCTTATGGGATGAATGTAACCGTTCGTCTTTCAGAAGGATAGAAAAGCTTATGACAGTTTCACTGGAACGTGTCAAGAGAGCTACTCTGCAGGAATTTTATTTCTCCTTAGCATGAAATGAGCCTTGATCCCCCAAACATACTGTGAATTTTTTCAACAAAAACCTTGAGAGTTTTGCTTAGATGCAGAAGACCCCTGCAGCTGCTGTTATTGCAAAGTCAATTTAATCAACATAGTTCTTCGGGGAATGCTTAAAAGGAAAGTATCTAGGAGGTTACTTTCTTTAGCACAGCTTGACTAAGCCATCAGCTGATGAAAACGACGCACTTCGTATACGTGTGTCTTTGCATGTCCTGCCTGCAGGCCTGCAAATTTACCAACAATTTCACCACGTCACCTTTCTCCTGTCTAGTATAAACTATCGGCAAAGTGATTTACGAGTACATAGGCCTTTGTGGAAACAACCTGCACAAAGAAATACATGTACTTTCATTTGAATAGCATACTTGATAATTCGATATTCTAAATAATTCAGACTGTCACTCTTACTTGATAGTTTTTCTAACATGCAGGCCATGTATCTAGTATCTTTTTTATTTTAGAGGGATATATATATATATATATATATATATATATATATATATATATATATATATACACACACACACACACACATATATATATATTATATATATATATATGTGTGTGTGTATATATATATAGTGTGTGTGTCTGTGTGAGAGTGTGTGCGCATGTGCATATGCACGTATGAAAATGGGCATCATACTAGTTTATTAGGTTGTGTCAATGCGGAGTACTTGGAAGACTAATATGATATATGAAAATGTGAGAAAAGGATTAGCTAGAGTATAATCTCATCAATTTCATTTAAAATGAAGCTAAAAATTGATCAATGCTTTTGGAGAGGAACGTTCATGGTTAAAATGGCTATGAATGTTGCTGAATTTTAAAAACTGACACAATTAAATGGGGAAAATATCGATGAAAAAAAAGTTTTTTGGAAGGATACATAAGTGAGAGAAGTTTACAGACACACACACACACACAAAATTCATATGATGAGGTTCAAGTCAAAAGGCCAAGTACAATGTATAAGTATAACAAGAATATTACGGTATGACAATGAAATGAGAAGTTTAGTGAGTGAAAAAAAAAAAATGAGGTTAGCGGAAAGGCACTTGCTGAACAAATTGTATGGAAATGCAAACCAGAATTAACCAGGCAGTAAAGGAGAGTCCCAAAGGAGAAGAAGAGATTGCATTAGAGTATGTTTATTACAGGTGTATATCTGGTAACGAATGAAGCGGGAAAGCGCAGTATGAGTTTAGACAAACAGAATATACTGAAAACATGCAGATTATGAAACAGAAGAGTAAGAAGTTTGAGAGCTGAAGGATAAAAGTTGTCTTTACTGGCCTCAATAAAAACCTGCAACACAACTGACAGTTATGCCATGGAAGGTGTTGACGATTTGGGTGCTTAAGGTCATTCCATGACAATAATTAGAATAATATTTTGATGGAATCAAGCCATGCGATCGAATACACTGATAGATAGAAAAGTGGCTGGTTTTCATCAAAAGTGAGTTTTGGACAAGTTTGTACTGAGTTACACTGGCATTTTACAATATTTATAAGTGGAAATGAGATACAGATGCAAGTTTGCAGACTAAGAAATGGGGTTGTCACTGGATGGTGCAGTGATTGGCATTCGCATTTTATAAAATGTTAATTGTCGCTAGTGACAGACTTCAGCGACAGTGAAGGACTTGTGTGATTTCGTTGGGTGGTAGAATTAATAGTTAATATTAGTTAGAGCAGTGTTTTGAGAGTATATTTAACTTACGTAGGTAGACTGAGCAATGAAGGTTAGTATGAAGGATGGAAGAATAGAAATGATCAATTTACATAAGTATTTTGCAGTTAATGAAACGATCATGACAGGATGAAAAGGTTGCAGAAATGGCGAAACAAGAAAGAAGCAGGGTTTGAAAGCGATTAAAAATATCTATGAAAAGAAAATTTGGATTCTATGGAAAATTTGGCTATAGTTCAAAAAAACGGATCACTGGGTTTTGAGGTGGTTTGGTTACGTGAAGAGAACTAAGGGTGACAGTTTGATGAAAAGAGGGTGTATGGTTTAATTTGCAAACCCAGCAAGAAGAATTACTGAAAACAGATTGGCTAGATGGTGCGAAAGTGCTGTTAAAATGGAAAGACAATAATATCAAGAAGTGCAAGAATGCATGGAAGATAGAAGTAAGTAGTGCAGAGCAAGAAAAGCGGGTTAACGTGATGCTAATGAGCCCTCTGCTTTAATAAAGGATGCGCACGATATCGAGCAAATTCTCGACACACCAATTATTATCCACTTAAACAAGTTTGTATAGATTCCCCTGACAATGTGGGGAAAACTCATCGGCACAATTCCTTAGGAGGGAATATTTATTCTCTTTCCAGGAGAAAGGGGGGGGGGGGGGGGGGGGGAGAGATTTCATCCATTCAAATGGCCATTAGGAAACGGGAATATTCTTTGGTTTTTACTTCAATTGTTTCACCTTAGCTTCCTCACCTTAAATCCAGGTTCTCTGACACTGTCTTGCACCAATTATTAATTTCATTTACGTGCAAATCCGTTGGAGATATGGTACATTTCTTGGTTATAAAAAACATGTGCAATCCAGAAATATATACCATACATGTAAGTAGCTTCACCTCGAACACGAGGGGAAAATAAAGCTCCAAGGCAACTTTCACACATAATACTCATGTATATTTACAGATAATGATTGGCAAGTTCGTAAATGTAACCTATGATTAATATTACAGTTTAGCAAACAATATCAGCCTTTGACACATCACCTACTGTAGTCTGCCTTTCAGGTCATCACACTGCAGACTGGATTTTCAGGTAACTTCCAATTGGTTGTAAGACTCTCTTTGGATACTGCTCATGGGAGATAACTAATGAGTGGCCTATACTTCTTCCGCGGCTTTGCAGCATGAGCCAAGCCTCACATTCATTCAACTGGTACGAATACTTTGAAATACAATTATCTTCCTGCCACATTTTGTAAGTTCATATTTTCCAATCAGCTTAAGTAACTATCAAGGGCGAATTGTTTCCAGCAAAATTCTGGGGTTAATGAAAAGTAGGCTAGTTTGGTGGTAAAGATCTACAGCAAAGTGATAAGACCAGATCGGAAACATGGCCTCTAAGAAGAAAAGAGGAAGTAAAGCTTGAGAGAAAAGAGAGATAAGAATGCTGGGGTGGATTATGGGAATATGGCTGCTTGAGACTGGAAAATGACGAAATAAGAAGGGCAGGTTTAGTAAAAATTACAGAGTTAATAAGAGTCAAGATTGAGGTGGTATGGGTATGTGTTGAGGATGGATGATGAGGAGGGAGTGAAGAGGGCTTAGGAGGAACCTATTTGAGGAAGAAGTTCCAGAGGGAGACAGAAAATTAGATGGCGAGACAAAGTGAAGGAAGATATGGAGAGAAGAGGTTTGATAGAAGGCAGTGAAGAAGGTGCATCAGGCAACCGACCCCTTAGGGATAACGGTGGGAAAGAAAACTTTGGTGGTAAATACTGCCCATTGCAGAAAGGTTTGCGGGTTCTTAGAAAGAAGTGAATAAACTAGTAACTTGTCTGATTGGAATGAACACAATAGTATACCTATCCCATGTACTTCCTCATAGGTCTTCTAATCACTTTGCAACATTCATTAGCATGAAATTTGTATACGATACTTCAATCGAACTCACAATATTTTATCGAAATTCAGTGACACCAAAATACCCAATGACCGTCAAGTAGGCGAACAGAGGCTCTTAGTAACCAAACACAGTAACGTGATTAACCGCCCGCCAACACATTATTTTGTGTTGATATTGCCAGTACAACCAACACACATAACAGCAGAGTAGATGCTGCATATACTTCAGTAGTATCAGTATACATCCATATCATGTTTCATGTACACTGTGAGTGTAACAGTAAAACATACATACAGACACCACAGACACAGACACAGACACACGCATATATGTACATTATATATATATATATATATATATATATATATATATATATATATATATATATATATATATATATATATATATACATATATATATATATATATACATATATATACATATATATATATATACATATATAATTTGTGTGCGTGATAACGGCACACTTGAATATTGTACATAAAAAGGCCTTTTTGTTCATATTATTTCAAATATCATAAACGTGTGTATCACAATTATATATACGTATGTGTGTGTGTGTGTATGTGTGTGAAAATATATTTAGATAAACACACACATATACATGTGTGTCTGTACGTATTTACAACTACATAAAAAAATCGTAATTTACAAAAGACACAAACGATATTTCATAAAATGATATGGGCGTGCAAGTCTGCGATGATGTGTAACTGCGATAGAAGTGTAGTCAAGATGAGTAAGCAAGACGAAACAGAGGCGTTTTTCTTCTTCTTGGCCTGGTTTCAGCCTCGCCTGGCAGTGTATGCAGACAAGCATCACATTCATTACCGATAAAGCACATTAACTCCTCTGAAATCTTGTGCAAGTGTAAAGGGATCACAACCTGATCAGACTGCATCAAATTTCAAGAATACTTCATGGCCTGCTTTCAACAGCGAATTATTATATTTCGATCACGGTGATAGCAAAGTCGCTCACCCCCTTTGTTATGAGCCTTCATAAGCAAGCGAGATATGAGCAAACCTGATTAGAAAAATTATATAAGATGCATTTCATTCAGCAGCCATGATACAACATACGGGATAATATCCACAAACCAATGGCTATTATGCATTTCTCAGGAGAATATGACAAATAAAGAGGCGAACACACAATTCGTCAACAACAGACCAAAAAGCGTGGTATATACAGCAAGGCAAAGCGTGCTTATTTGACAAAGCACACATTCTGTTCAGTAGACGTGATGGTAGTAGCATCATCCAAATTTAACTCGTGTTCGAAAATTTCTCATTAACTTGAACAGAAATCCAACAATGACTTTCAGACGTGCCTCTCACAGGCATCTTCTAGCATTGGCACAATCTCAATGCTACATGTGACATAACATTAAAGGCGAAGTATAGTATAGCGTGCATGTGAGGTCACAGACAAAGTGTGGTGCGTGCGTGGTAAGGAAGGATCTCTCCGTTTCCAGAGGGGTATGCAATTAAATGCGGCAATGCACATTGTGTTCCCATACACTTGTAAGGATATGCTAAGTAATATGTAAATGAAAAGAGGATGGATGCGAGAAGAAGTGGGGGCGGGGACGTTTCAATGCTTCGTGGAAGCGAGTGTGACACGAGTACACATGCGCATACACGATTTGTAGGCGTGGCAGCTATAGTAAAGCCAATATGTGTATGTGTGCGTGAGTGCGTATGTCCCGGTGTACGTATTTTGAGGCGGCAGCTCTTCCCCTTAAACACGTGGCTCGGAGCTACTCTGCCACGGCGCTCGAGCCTCGAATACAAGACACAACTACGCAGTATGTTGCCGAACACACACACACACACACACACACACACACGTGCGTTTCCTCTGACCCCTTCAACCGCTGTAGGCGAAACACGCACAAACACTCAAACAACTGCGCAGCGTGACCCGCGAGAGCCGTCGAAAATAAACTTGAATTGTTACAAGCGTTTTTCTCTTATTTCGTCTATTCGCTCAATTTCGCTTGCATGATCTTGGTTAAGGTCGAGCTCAATTAGGAAGAGAGAGAGAGAGAGAAGAGAGAGAGAGAGAGAGAGATAATATAAACAAATGAGATGAATGTCAATTCAATTTTACTGCTCTTGTGCACTTTACCCAAAAGCATCTCCTTGCAATGGCACAACCAAAATACGCTTAGGAAATGACGGCATTTTAACAAATATATTCAGAGAAGGGGAGGCGGGATTTCTCATTTCTATATATCTCCTAACCCTCCAAGACGAAAATTAGGGTAATGAAAGAAATATATCAAAAATAAAGGATTTAGTTTAATTGCATTGCTTCAGCAAGAAGATCTAAGAGGTATTCAGAACAGGGCTACCCACAGATATGTTAATCCGGGGATTGTACGACCGTAAAAAATTTACAGCGCCCTACTTAACTACAGAGGAAGAAACTCACGTGTGCATATAAACATAGCAACATCCATACAAAAGTAACGACTGCACATTTCGGCATGTTCATTGCCAGAATGTACGATGTTGTGTGAAATTTGTCACGTACGACTGACTCTCCCGGTTGAAATACAAGATCAACATACTACCTATCCGCCACAGTTCAATAGGTACATGGTGAATTATGCCTGTGCTTCTCATTTTCAGAAAAGTTATATAAAACAAGGAGCAATACGGAAAATCAAGATATAGAACTGTCAAGTATAATAAATAATTTCTTTTATTAATGTCGTGATTGAAATTAAAAGCATACAAAACAACCACCTTCTTTCAGAAGAAAGAAGACGGCTGAGATATCTCTTGTTCGAAGTGAATACTTTGATGTGGAGGCCTCCGCCAAAAGTTTGTCAAAACTTGCTGATCTTTTCAGTTCCCCCTCTTAACTGTTCTACAATGACTTGCTCCTCGGCTATTTTCCACGTTTAATGTAGTATATCTAAGGTCTTAAAATACTCACTCTCAGAGAAGTTTTGGCTTAATAATGGATAAATGTATCCTTTTTTTATCCTCTGCTCCTATACATTGCAAAGTTCCAACTATAATCATCGCCCCACCTGCTTTGACTCATCGGTTTACTCGCCCAATTATAATTGTTATTCTTAAGACAAATAACAGAGTGAGTCAACTACTTAATGGAATCTATCTCTAAAAAATAAGGAAAAAAACTTCCTTTCATCCTCTTAACCATTTTTCTTTACATTTACTTCCAGCTTTTCTTTGAAACAAACTCAGTTTTTCATCGGTCCCCAAAAATCTCTAAATCTATATAATCAATCAACACGGTGCCGTTCATTATAATCTCTCTCATTCCGGATTAAAATCAACGAAACACATAACCTTGTATCTCTCAGTTGCACTCCATTCTCAAAAGGCTGAACATTAGGATATAGGCCAAGAAAAAATGTGCTGATGCTTTTCAATCAAACCCATGAAAGAACTTAAATTAGTATTCGGAAAACCAATCATCTAGGGTGCCTAAAGCTACATGTTACTAATAATGTAAGCCGTCTTCCAATGCAAAAGAAGTTAATTACGGAAAGCAGACTCCTTTCATTTTTCTTTCTTTTTTTTCTTATTCTGGTGGAGGTCATCATCTCATTCCCACCAGTTAATTGATGGTATTTTCTGTGTGTCCGTGAGAAACATTCTCAGGCCGTCATCCAGCCCTGGGCTGGGCATTCTCAACACTGGACCGAAGTTTTCAAACACGATGAGTGTACTTTGATCTCAGAGATTCAGGACAGTACGTAAACGTCTTCGGTCTTTTCTAATCGTCACAATCCTCTCGTTTATTACTTTCATTTCTGACTTTAGCGATACATCAAGCATCACTTTCGCATATAGGACAGAAAAGTACTGAGGGGAATTAATTACTTTTCAATTCCGACTAATTCGTCCTTAAAATAAAATTTAGGCTTAACATGTATACTTGTGTACATGTTTAAACTAATATTTATGCCTAAAAATATACTGTTTTCATTGGTGATTAACCAAATAACGAATGATTCATCCCCCTCTAACTTTGAAGACAATGATACAGAGAGAGAGAGAGAGAGAGAGAGAGAGAGAGAGAGAGAGAGAGAGAGAGAGAGAGAGAGAGAGAGAGAACTGATACCATACGTATATCCGCCATCCATCTTTAAGATCGTGATATGGCCCTGTCAAATTGAAATATAGTCTTGTCAACCTCCAGACATCAACCCTCTTATATTATGTTGGTTACCCCTGCAACGATTTCGCGCCAAAAGTGCGATGATTCACCATTCTCGTTTTACCAACTCTAATACTTTCTACCAAATAAACTACTTGAGATGATCCCACCCCCTACTCAGCCTAACTATCACTTTAATAAGAGGCTTTGCTTTAAAAAAAATTAAATCCTTATTTTCCAAAAAAATGAGGCATCTACTCCTTCAACATGAACCAACCTAGTAGCGTAACCTTGATGTTAGAATGGGATTTATTGATCAGAATGTGCGCATCACCTGGGTTATTTTTGACAGAACTCCCCTTCATTAACGTAAATCCCAATCCCAGGAGGAAGAAAAATGATGCGATGCGCGAAAGGAGATCGGAATGGGAAGCTCTGATGCGGAGGTACTTCCCCAACTCGAGCAGAGCAGTTTCTCGAAACTCTGGGAGTTCCCGAGATAAGCGTCATCCTGTTCCTGTGATCGTTGCTACTTGCTAGAATTTGTATTCCTAACGTACGGCACTTGAAAGCGTCCCTCCGCCCCGCGGAATCCTCACTTCAATCCCCAAACATCCAATACAATAACCCTCCACCTCCAACCAGATCTGCCAGCCCACAACAGTGCGCTTACAACCCTTTTACGTTGATGCTAGCGAGTTAGTAATCTCGATACACAGAACACAGCGGCTGAATTACGCAAGATAACCTCATGCAGTCCTCTGCATACAAAACACATATAGAATTCAACATGGCAACTTTCCTTCATACAAAGTTGATCAATTTAGTATCAAGACTTCTCTTTATTATGATCATTTTACGAAAGCAAAACATTTACTTGGGCATTTACCATCCCAAAGGAGTTTCCATATATACAATTTACCATATTTTCTTCCTGGCAGCCCTATTAATCTCGCAAAATGGGAGACAGAAATCCGAAGCCAGCGTTATGATATCCCATGTGAAAAACAGCTCGCTGAGCCAACCCTTGTGTCTCATATAATTTTGATATCATCGAAAGGTTGGAAACTTAGAGAGTTGTACTACGCGTCCATGGCCTTCAATCCCAATTTTCCCGGACACTATAATTCGCGAAGAACACAAAGCTTTGAAAATTGAAAATCGTTGGTTAAATCTGATTATGCTTATTTGGCAATTAACAACTGAGCTTAGTATCACTCTTTAAACAGTCACCCTGGCAAAATAGCATGGCGTAATCATAGTGGTATCAACCACTGCAAACTTACGTTACACGCCAGCCAGCCTAATTCAGAAATGATGACGTAAGGTCGGGTGAGTCATGACAGTGGGGGGGATTCGGAGGGCCACTTCAGATGCGTGCCAAACGTATGATGTTGGTGAAGGGTTAGCTATTTGTCCATACAGTCGAAAAATCATGCTAATAAGATTTCTACACGATGTCATTACGTTTTCAAAACCGCTTGAGTTTCTTTCGACAAATGAGTGAGGAAGAAAAGAAAAAGTAAATCTAAACGAAACTAATTTCAGGTGAGGCCCTTCCCATGTGGGATGTCAGGTCTTCAAGCGATTTCTTGGACGCACAAACGTATTCGCGGACTAGATTTCCGAGAAACATCAGTTAAACAGGATGTGCCCTAATGATGGCGTGTTATGTTTTCTCGTGTTTTTTTATGAATGTTAAGGGAAGTTCGTCATTCGCAACTACCTTTCTTGTTTACTTTCATCTTTTATTACTCATACAAAGGTTTCTACTACATTGCAAATTATTAAAAATACAAAGTAAAGAACTGACTTAAAGAAATTATAGAAGAAAAATTCCATCATCTTTGACATTAACAAGTTTTTCAGTCTTTTATTGATGACACTGTACATCGCATTATATCACCTCCTGTTTATATATTTAAAATTAATAAAATCTAGAGAAAGTAAAACAAAAACAAAACAAAAAACGGCGATTATTAGGAAGCAAAACTGACGAAAGTCAGACAATAAAAAACAACATATGGCATCAAATATAATATAAATTTACAAGGAGGCACAGAGTTGTTTGTTTGAGTTTGTTTCGTAAGGAACGGTCAGGGGAAAAGATAGCTAAGGGTAAAGAGATTCTGAAGAATGGAAGGATAAAAGAGAGCTGGGGTTGATGAATGACCAAAGTGTTAAAAAACAAAAAATAGGTTTTGCCAACTAACATAATGTCGTTCTTCGTTCACCAAGTAAGAATAAAAAGCATTAGCGCTTGTCTTATCCACGTTTGAGTATGGTGAGATCTATAAGCTGACGGAGATTAAGGAGCTATGTTTGTCACAAAAGAATTATACTGATTTCCAAAGACGTCCGGTCTTTCGCAAAGAACAGAAGGGGCAAAAATTGGACTGAAGGTCACCATTGCGTAATGCGATTCTAGTTGCTAATCGATCGATGAAATCAAACAAAATTCATTTCAAATAGAAAATCTGCAGTGAAGAAATCTAAAGTCAACGTAGAGAGTCAAGCTCTATTCTCGAAAAGCATAAATTATTTTTGGCTTCCAAACAGCGCAGGAAAACCAAAACCGTGTTAAAAAGTAAAACACTATGACCTAACCTTCGTGGTGCTTCCAATATCTTACTGTACATCTTAGTCTTATACTTTAGGTGGAGTTTAGCGAGATACATACAGAACTAGCCGGAAAGGTCATTAACTTGCAAACGCAAGCATCACAATTACAGAACAGAAATTCAATTGGTTTCGAAAAGTTGAAAGAAGAAACATTAAATTAACAATAATAAATGAATAAACGTGTATACATATATATATATATATATATATATATATATATATATATATATAATATATATATATATATATTATATATATATTTATACTATATTATATATTAACATACATACATACACACATATATAGATATATATATATCAGTATATATATATAATATATATATATATATATATCTATATATATATATATATATGAATATATATAATATATAAAATAAGACAATCGTGGCCCTTTAAAACAAAAACAGTATTACAACAGAAGGGAACGCATTAATATGGAAAATACAAAATAACAACCACTAGCGAACAGCCAACCGAAAATTCAGTCGATAAATTAGTGAGAATGACGACATACACAACCTGATAGTGATGCAAGACGGCAGACAATTTTAATAAAATTTCTTGACAGATTCTCAGCGTGACAAGATAGCTGGTCCGAAAAGTTTCGTGATAAAAGAAATAACCAACGTGCATAACTCTAATTTACATTAACAAAAAATAATCTTAAACGGCTTGCTGAAATCTCTAATGGTTTTCAGAAGTCAACGATATTTCAATTATGAAATGTCATTAAACATCCATGAACAAAGACCTTTATCTAATACTGTCATAAATGTAAATAATTCATAAACTCATGACAACTGAATTTGTCTCCTACAAAATGAAAATGAATTGTCCAAAATCCCCAAAGCGTGTCATTATGAGAGAGAGAGAGAGAGAGAGAGAGAGAGAGAGAGAGAGAGAGAGAGAGAGAGAGAGAGAGAGAGACTTTTCAAAGGAGCATCACTCAAACGTTTCACGAGCATGGGAGGTGATGGCAACAAAGCATGTTCTTCTACCTATACGTGCAGTCATCAGTCTGAGGAAGTTATCACTTGAGCATACTTGAACTTGCTTTATTTGCAATATTTTGCTAATCAAGTGTTACAGGTGGAACAGTGGTCCACTGTTCCCAGCTCTGGGGTTTCAAAGTTCTGTATTCTGAATGAGAAAATATAGAGGAACAAATTTTGCTGGATTGTGTGTTTATAATGCAGAGTAAGAAGATGGATTTAGTGGAAAGAAGAGGAAAGGCTGGAGTTACATCTGATTATTACTTTATAGAAGCCAAATTCAAAATTGATATAAGTTTAATCTGGAAAGGAAGGGGTGAAAATACGGTTGCATATGCAAGACAAATGAGTTAGAGAAAGAAGTGAGAGGTTAGTGAATGAACTTTAAGCTAAGGTTAAGGGAAAGGAGGTGGAAAGAGAGGTTGTGGGGGTTTGTAAAATTGCATGACGGAATAACAGGGAGGGCGGCAGGAAGATGGGAATATAATCAAAGTGCTACGATGTGGAAATTAAAAGTTCATTGGAGCGTAATATATTGAGGCGCTACAAGCACACAGGTTGAGGGTTCAGGCTGCAGGCAAGTAATAAAAAGAGGGGGGAAGGGAGCAAAGATTTCAGAGAGAATAATTTGTCCTCCAGGAGAGTCAACAAGACAGACGATCATGCAAATCAAAAGTAAGAGGTGAAGAACAGAAAGACACCAAGAACTGTGAGAGGCAGTTGTGCAACTGAGTGGCTGACCATGGTGTGTATAAAGTATTTCTAGATAACGAAGGATTCTAAAGAATCATTGAAAGGAATAGTTTTTCTACTAAAGTAATAACTCGAGGATAAACACTTCTTAGTATGCATCAGGGATAGTGAAGTCAGGCAGATGATAGCAGTATTACGGTGAAGAACAATGATGTGGAAAAGGGTAAGATGCGTGTTATGAAAAATTTATTTATGTGAGAATTCTGAATGGGAAAGAGCGGTATGTGCCATATACTTATGCACGTACATAAGCTTAAGAGAGAATCAAGACAAAACAGGGGGTTAAGGATGTATTGTTGATATGAAAGTTGTCGAGGGAAATCAAGTTTCTTTGATGGAAGTAAAACATGTCTGAATATGCAGAGCGAACAAGGAAAAATAGATAGTTTAGCATAAATTCTGGTCGGTACGGAGGGTATTTCAACTACCTGGCTGTTCAATATCTTTGTTGTAGGGTGATGTGAGAAATCAGAAAAAGGACAGTATATGTTGGCAAAAAGGTATTGGATAAGAAAATGAGTCATCGATGGAACTTATAATGGTTGATGTTTGCAAATGATAGTGCACTGATTGGGGATATCAGAGAAAATGCAGAAATTGCTGAAGAGTCTGGTAGCGTTTGAAAGAAGAGGAAACAGATAGTAAATGTGTGGAAGAATGAGGTTAAGAGGGAGATGGAACAATGGACGTAAATATGGGTGATGGAGGAATGGGACTGGTTGACTCTTCTAGGTATCTGGGAGTAGGAAAAGAATAGGGCCACAGAAGAGGGGAGTCACAGAGAAAGCAATGCAAGAAAGATATCAAGAAAACTGGAAAGAGACTTGGAGATTCTATGGAAACGAAGGATGGCTGCTGAGTGCAAACGAAAGGGAAAAAAGTAGGCACTGATGAAATAAAATTGCCAAAGTATAAGTCGCATAAACAGAACTGAAAGAGTAAGAAACTTAGAAATTAACACGGACTAAAGAATGCATCAGAGAGTTTAAAGATAGCGAATATGGAAAGAATGGTGGGCGACTATTGTAGGAGATAAGAATTCACAATACTGGAGAGGCAAAATTAGAAAAGAAGAAAACATGAAAAGGGCTGGATATGTTCGTTGAAAGAGGTATTAATAATCAGAAAGTACGAGAGCACATGCAAGTTGGACGTGAATGTCGCAGGTGCTTGTAGGAGGTTTGATTCGTTAACCAGAATCCTGCTGCATAAATGCAATACAACGATTATGTTGTGGAAGTTTTTGCGGTGGGGACTCCTCCACGGTTTGGTAGATGAAGTATTAAAAGGGCTGGTATTTTCTTTTTTCTGTTTGATAAAACAGTTTATATGTTGAAAAGTAAACATTCATCAATACGCACACAAACTATATATATATATATATATATATATATATATATATATATATATATATATATATATATATATATATATATGTATATATATATACATATATAAATATATATATTATATACATATATATATAATATATAATATATATATACATATATATATATACTATATATGTATATATATATATGTATGTGTATATATATATATATATATATATATATATATATATATATATATATATATAGAGAGAGAGAGAGAGAGAGAGAGAGAGACGAGAGTTAGAGAGATGAGAGAGAGAGAGAGAGAGAGATGTTGAGGCCTTGACCTTCCAAACTTCGACGCATTTCCAGGGGGAAACCTAAAATGACATTTTCCAAAATTGTCTTTCCATAAGAAAATTATTGGTCGGTGGGCAGAAATAAATGGGGCAAAAGTGACAGCCCCGCCTGGATATCTTCCATCACGGCCACTGAAGATTCTTCTCTTAGAGGAAAAAATGGAATAAAAGGGTTTGACCTTGAATCCTCTCTCCTCTCTCTCTCTCTCTCTCTCTCTCTCTCTCTCTCTCTCATCACAATAGCTTTACACATATCTTTAAAATACCCAACTTTTTCTCCTTGTTCAGGGACTTATTTTTTATCATTGCTCATATTATCTTCACACCTGCCTCTCTCATTCTCTTCATTCCAATTCCGTATAATTTCTATTTCTTCCACAGTTTCTATTTTTCCATTCCACTTTTGCCAGCATCCTCCTCCTTTGAAATGATCTGTATCAATACTAGATAGATAAATATGAGTACAGTTGATCCTATTCACAGACAATCTTGTTTCTCCCTGAAGAGTAATTTCTCCCAAGGGAGATCTTTGAACCTGAATAAAAAATACAGACAAAAATGTTAAACTTTCAATAACACTGATGATGCCAATGAATTCTGATGAGAGTGGCGCCTCTGAAGAAACTCAAAGACATCAGTCCTTGCCACATTCATCCAATCACCGCTTAATTAAGCAAAGATGGAATTCATGGACGAACTTCAAGTGCACCAAGATCCCTTCATACACAATTACAAAATGTTCCTCAGCAACACGTCAATCCCTCTTACATAAGTGAGCCTTAACCACTAGTTCTACTGTATTGCACCCTGAGTGACCCTCTCCATCGTTCTTCCAATACTATCCAAGCTACAAGGATTGTTTTTAAGGCTTTACTCTCTCTTTCATTCCTCTTTTCACTTAGGCTTTCCTTTAATATAGCTGTACGTCTCCATTTCTCGCTTTTGATTTTCTTAAAAGAAAACTTCCTTCTACCCACCCTCAGATCTTAAAAACTACTGAGGCTAGAGGGCTGCAAATTGCTATGTTGATCATCCACCCTCCAACCATCATACATAACAAATTGCAGCCCTCTAGCCTCAATAGTTTTGATTTCATTTAAGGTTAAAGTTAGCCATAATCATGCATCTGGCAACCATACAGGCCAGGCCATGGGCTGCGGCTCATACAGCATTATACCACCACCGAAAGACAGATTGATTTTCGGTGGCCTTGATTAAACTATGTACAGAGAACTCGATTGCCCCCAAAAGCCTTTGGAGCATTTTCAGTTTTCTGTAAAAGAAAACTATTGTGCCGGCTTTATCTGCTCATCTGCACTTTTTTTTTCTGTCTGCCCTCAGATTTTAAAAACTACTGAGGCTAGAGGGCTGCAAATTGAAATGTTGATCACCCACCCTCCAATCATCGAAGATACCAAATTGGAGCCATCTAGCCTCAGTAGTTTTTTATCTAATTTAAAGTTAAAAGTTACCCATAATAGTGCTTATGGCAATGATATACGATAGGCCAACATCGGGCCGTGGTAAACGTTTCATAAGCCGCGGCTCATAGCATTTGATTATACACTTTGATTAGACACTGCAGCAGCTGCACACAAAACTTGATTGTGCCTAAGAAACTTCCGCACATATTTTACTTGTTTATAAGTTTTCTGAAACGGAAACTCTTGCGCTGACTTCGTCTGTCCATCTGCACTTTTCCTGTCTGAGTTCGAATTTTATAAACTACTGGGGCAAGAAGGCTGAAAATTATGATGTTGATCATCCACCCTCCAATCACCAAACATACCAAATTGCTGCCCTCTAGCTTCAATTGTTTTTATTTTACATAAGGTTACAGTTAGCCATAATCGTGCATCTGGCAACCATATAGGCCAGGCCACCACCAGGCCGTGGTTAAAGTTTCATAAGCCGCGGCTCATACCAAGACCACCGATAGAAAGATCTATTTTGTGGCGTTGATTTATATAGATGTGCAGAAAACTAAATTGCTACAGAGAATTCTTTATTCGGGGAGTAAGCCTACAAACTACTTTGTTGTTGTTGTAGTTATTGTTGTTGTTCTTACCGGGGAGGGGGTTAGGAAAGGTCTATGGAAGAGACTAAAAAGGTCTGAAAACATAGTGTATCTATTTATTTTTGTTGGTGAAACAAGGCTCTATTTGACCATAGATTTTACCAGATTTTAATTCATTTGGTCTATCGATTATTTTGTTTCCACTTATAACTGAGAATATATTAACGTGTTTAATTTGTCTCCTTTTTATTTGATCATTGATGTTAGTATAAGTAGTACTAAGTATGAGTATTAATTACAAAGACCACTTCACGTTAAGTTAGGAATATAATGTTTATAATGTGAGGTAAAAATCTTGCCCGCATTCCAAGTAAGCTGGAGATCGCATCACGCATTGTCCCTACTCTTACGCCAGCCACTGTGGAGCAAATATTACTATACTTTAATCACTTATATCAGAAGTTGCTAGCTTTACTTATAACGTAATTGTCTTTATAAATAACACAGAGCCTTGAGAGTCTTCCTTTTTTTTCATTAACATTCAAGACAGATAACAGAAATGCAAAATCCTTTAAATTTTCTATAATTTTTTATGGTTTTTTATGGTAAGGGTCCACTGGTGAACAATAAGAGAGAACAGCGACAACAACGGACAGCTAATACAAAC